>NC_090253.1:20295305-20380749 GCF_037325665.1 Littorina saxatilis | reverse complement strand
CTACACATATGACTAAGTGCCAAAAGGTGCTCACAGAACAGAAGACGACTTTGTTTTACAATAAAAATGTTTCTAAAAACGTGTGTCTGCTGAAAATTGGTGTGTGTGTGGATGAATGTGCGAAGAGATAGTGGACATAATTTCGTGTGTCTGACTTGAACGGTTTTGAAGTTATCTTTGTTTAAAGTCAAAAATAACGCCAAAACCGGCCATCTGAAAAAGGACATCGTGATACCTCGTGTTTTGAATATGCCACAGAAAAATAACAAGAAGCACAAATGAATTGCATTTAGTTTGATTGAATGCCTGAAACATCGCTTTACAGACGAGACCAAACGTCAAATCTAAATCTCGAGAGAATTTTTTTTTTTCGATAACCGAATTTTAAGGTGTCGCACGCAAGATGTGTCGTCATCACGGCATACATTTTTCAATCGCAGATATTTACTAAATTTCTTTTTCAAAAACTCTGGAATTGATGTCGACACGTCAAGCGATAACGGTGTATCAAACTGCTGTCTTTCAAGTAATCCAGCAAAGACTGCAGAACTTTTGAACAGCATTTTTGAAAACGATTTGAAAATTTCGTCATATCTTGCGTGCGACAAAATGTTCGGTAATTAACGGTTATTTTCTTTTAAAAACAAAATTTACATGTACAAAGATCTACTTCATCTACGGAACCACGTGACACATTCTGTGTTCAAAATTTGTGAAGAAATCACGAACCACGAATGCGCTATCAAGTGTTGAAATTATGTCGTCAACATCTTTTCAGATCTTGCGTGCGACACCATCTTGCGTTCAACATAAAATGTCACTACCTTATCGAGTTTAATGGGTAAAACTAACTATTTGTTGTCTTAGTTTAATCTTCTTAATTAAAAGCGTAATAAAACCGAACTTCCAAGATGAATTTTAATTGAGATTAGCAAAAGAGCGGGCACGCAAGTCGACCTTAAAGTAAAAGAATGATAACACGAGCGTTTGTCGTGTTGTCTTGCGTGCAACACATTGTCCAAAAAGGAAAATGTATATTTTTCTCAGACGTTTTTTAAGTTGAAACCTTGAAACTTCACACACATTTGGGGTTTAATCGCCCCCATGCATGGTAAAAGTCTTGTTGACCCTTGTCAGATTTCAAGGTCACGGCTGGGTCACATGTGGTTCAGAAAACGGATGAAACATATTTTTTCAGAGATTTTTGAAGCTAGAACCTTCAAACTTCAAACAACGCTTTTGCTTAATGATTGTTCAACATGGAGAATTCAAGGTTGATCCTTGAGAAATGTGAAGGTCATAGCAGGGTCTCGCGTGGGTAAAAAAAAAAGGAAATTGTATTGAACTTCAATTTATATAAAACCAAAGTCTGGTTGATCTGTTTTAAGATTTAAGGTCAAATCTGTTATTTAAGGTCAAATCAAATAGAAATTTGTTGATGCTTAAATCTTTGAAACTTCCAACAGGTTTGAGGTTTGACAACTTCTGGACTTTGAAATCTGGTATGGTTGATCCTGGTAATATTAATTAGTCAAAACATCAAGATCAACAATTATAAAATAAGCACTTTCACCAATGTCAAGTGAGCAATAGCAGCAAACGTGAGTCTTATAAAGATTATCACTTTTTGTGTGACCTCAACTTGACCCCTCTGAATGCTCTCAATCATGGAAATTGACCACACTTTGATTATAACCAAACAACATCAAAACTTTGGAATGTGTGAAGTTTCAAAGGTGTTGCTTAAAAGGCGTTCGTGAAAATGACAATTGTATGTGTCTGACTTCAATGCGACCCCGCTGCGACCTTGACGTTTGATTTTATCAACCAGACTTTCATCATGTGTGAATGACTTCAAACACTATAAAACTAGTTGAAGAAATTGACAATTTTTCAAAGTTTAAGCCAGATGGCACTGCTGTGACCTTGAAATTTGACAAACATTAACCAGGCGGTCACCTTTTTTAGAAAATATCCTTAAAGGATCTTTAACCTTACTGTGACCTTGGAATTTTATGAGGTTTAATTTAACTTGCGTAGTGTGCCAAGTTTCAAGGCCCTAGCTTCAAAAACATATGAGAAAACCTCATTGAAAAATGTATATGTTTGACCTCAACGCGACCCTGCTGTGACCTTGACTTTTTCAACCAGACTTTAATCGTGTGTGAACATTATACACTAGAACTGTGTGTATTTTCAAAGCTCGTGCTATAAACGCGCTGAATAAATTGAAAATATTCCACATTTGGACCAGATGTGACCCCGCTGTGACCTTGAACTTTGACAAAGATTAACCAGCAGGTCACTTTTAATGAGGTTTTATAAAAATGCTGAAAGTATGTGAAGTATGTAAAGTCTAACTGATCTAGTATTAAAACATGTAAGACGTGACAACGACAATTTTCCAGTTTGCAAAGGAAATTTAACCTCGCTGTGACCTTGAAATTCAATGTTGTTTAATGTGATGTGCGCCATACCTGGAGGTCATTATACTTTGGTTGTGTGCCAAGTTTCAAAGCCCTAGCTTTAAAAACGTGCGAGATAACCTTAATGCTATGACTCGGTGCCGTTTTGAATGATATAACGAACAAAATTATCGTTATTTGTAAAATCATTTGGGTAAATTTATCTTTTCTTTTCGTAATTGGGTTCCAGCATCTGTTGTCTTAACAAAAATCACAATATCAGTCGTGTTTGTCAACTTTTATTTTTTAGCCCCTTTGTCCGCTTTTCGTGCGCACCTTTTGGCACTTAGTCATATCCGTCCAGCTTCTTTTTAACGGGATAAGAGCCTTCTGCGACTTGAACTCATCACGGACTGTGCACAGTGGGAAGTGTTTGCGACAATAATATCGACACAGGACAGAGTCCTATTGGGATTTAAGAGATCATCCCTACGAAAAAACACAATGTTCGGAAATAACTTTGTCAAGTTTGTATAGGCTGTGGAAGAGTTGCTTTTCCTTGTTTTCATTGAAACACTGACGCAAGCCTCCAACTTCACGTGTAGCTTGACTCAGTCAGTGTTTCTATTAAAAAAAGCAAGGAGGAACAAGGGAAAGCAACTCTTCCACAACCCATGTCTGTTTAATAAGGTAGTGAACCTCAAGATGCTAATAGACCATTTTTGGAAATAACTCGGTCCGGTTTGTATGTGTTGTGGAAGAGTGACCTTTTCTTGCAAAACCTCTGCCAAACATTGGAGGGGCCAATCACCAGACAGGAGCTCGTGTTTCCGACACTCCCCTCCAACGTTTTACAGAGGTTTTGCAAGAAAAGGTCACTCTCCCACAACACATACAAACCGGACGGCGTTATTTTTGGAATTCGTCCATTCCCCAAGACACTTTAGGCCCAAAAAAAAATAGGTCTGTTTACGGTAACATAGGCCAAAAAATAGGGTCGGTAGGTCGGAATTTGTTTTTGTTTTTTTTCCCAAATACCATATTTTTACGTTATTTTGCAAAAAAACCAAGATTTTTTTTTTTTTTTTATTTTTTTTTCCCCAAATGCCCCCCAAAAAGTCTAGGGTCGCGCGAAAAAAATAGGGTCGGTCGGGTTACCGTAAACAGACCTATTTTTTTTTTGGCCTTAATCCTGTGAGGGGTTGCTCACCAGTCAGTTCTGCTGTTCCCGGCCAAGTGTCGGTCCTCGCACACTTGATGAGTTCGTTGTATGCTCGTGTCTAATTCTGACGTTCGGGCATGGCGCAATTTATAATTAACCCCTCTTATATAATTGCCACCGCCGCCCATAAAGAAGTGGTCTTTTCACGAAACGGGAATAATAAAACGTCGTAGAATAAGCCTCCAAGGTTATGGACAAAAACTCACTCCGGGTGATCACAGTATGGGCTTGATACTGTAATTACTGCAGTTTTTGATTAGTTATTATCCCCAAAGTGATCCGCCCATGTAATAAGATAACCATGAACCCATAGGCATAGAAGACAACTCGCAAGCACGCACTCATGCACAAACTCCAACACGCGTGCACGCACGCACACACACACACATACACACACACACTCACGCACGCACGCACGCACGCACACACACACACACACACACACACAGACACACACACACACATTTTTTTTGGCACGGGTGTTGTTGACCGTCGAGAGTTTTCTTTTAATTAAAGACTGTAACCTTGTCGTAATTAAACCCCGGTTTCAGGAAGACAGAAATCGAGCTCTCTTGAATAATTCACAAATCACTTTCATGGTTTTTCGTCAGCTCCGAAATTGTTTTTTGGACGCTTTTTTCAGTTAAAAAGATGGCGTTAGTTGTGAATAAAGTTGCACTGTGTCGTATCTTGGTATCTCAGATAAAAGAATCAGACTGATGGTAATTTTTCTACAAATAGAGACACAAACAAGCAAACAAACAAACCAACAAACATAGTTCGAAAATATATCGCTCATTAAAATTGTCAATGACTATTTTTACGAATTTAGTAGTCCATATATATAGCCAAAAAATCAAGAGAAAACATTTAGAAATGTGTGTGTGTGTGTGCGCGTGCGTGTGAGTGCGTGCGTGTGTGTGCGTGTGTGCGTGCGGCGTGCCGCGTGCGTGCGTGCGTGTGTGAGTGAGTGTGTGTGTGTGTGTATGCATAGTATATGTGAGTACAGGTGCGTATACCTGCTTGCGTGGGTGTGTGCGTGTATATGCGTGTGCGCGTGCATGCCTTTGTGTGTGCGTATGTGACAGAGAGAGAGAGAGGGTTCTTGCCTGCCTGCCAGCGTACGTGTTAGCCTCCACCCTTCTCGCGATACCCCCTACCTGTGTCGTTCTCCGCAGGCAAATGCCAAGTTTTAAGTTGCCCCGTCGCCAAGGAGCATGGGGATGTCACAGTAATCGAACAGGGACGGAGCCGGTTTAACTTTACCACCCCCCCCCCCCCCAAAAAAAAAAAGAAGGAAAGAATGCACTAATCAAGCCAATGAGCCGGAAAAAAACCGATTCGACACACCCTGTAGTTAGCTTGTTGCTTAGAGAGCGGGAAAAACAGCTTGCCCTAAGCTGTCAAAACAATGGGGGCTGGGTTAAAGCGGTAGGGATGAACGTACAGGGAGTAGGAAGAGGACGCGAGAACGGCGAAGAGGGTAGAGGGACGGGGAAGGGGAGCGAGGGGGGGGGGGGGGGGGGGAGCGAGGGGGGGGGGGGGGGGGGTCAGGAGAGGTTGGGGTAGCCAGTTTTCTTCTTTTTAATCATTATACACAGGCGGCGTTATCCTATTTTCCTTGATTTTCTTCTTCCAAAACTGTTTTTGTATTTTCAAAGATTTTTAACTTGCAACTGATCGTCTCAAATGTCACAAGTCTTAAATACTGAATTAGACTAAAATGATGCTTCTGTGGGTTGAAACGAAGAATAACCAACTAACTACATAGAGAGCAGTGAACTAAGGGACAGCCAATCGAACTCGCCATCCAAAATATGGGCCACAAATGACGGTACCTTCCCCAAAAGTCGATAGAAGTACATCAGTTATACCAGATATTCAACCTAGTAGATTTTCATGAGAAACTCCCCTGAAGCGCACTTCAGGCAGGTTTTCAGAAACTCTACTTATGTAGCAGGGTTTCTCCCCCAAAACTCTACATAAGTACAGTTAGGATCGAATGGCGCGTCATATGTATAGATAGGGAGGATGGTACCAAACTAAATCAGCCAATCTACACATGTATAGAGCGAAGATGCGAACGTGTGTGCAATCTAGAGCAAAGAGCAAAGATGCGAACACGTCAAAGATGGCGTTACCATTTTAACTTCCCCAGGCCTGTTTATTTACTCTACTGCCAGCCGGTGACCAGCTTCCGTGACACGTCTGCTGTGGACCAGATTACAGAGACTTGAAGTATATTCTCGTCTGTCTGCACTGATCAGACAGCAAGTAAGCTTACACGTTCACACGCAAACTGCACAGTACCGTATCAGAGCAATAATGGCTTGTTCTCTCTTTTTGTGCGTGTGCGTTTTTTCAATAATTACCTGTCTGGGACGTTTGTTTCATCTCTCTCTCTCTCTCTCTCTCTCTCTCTCTCTCTCTCTCTCTCTCTCTCTCTCAGTCTCTCTCTCCCTCTCTCTCTCTCTCTCTCTCTCTCTCTCTCTCTCTCTCTCTCTCTCTCTCTCTCTCCGGCGGGAAGAAGGCTTGACCTTACAGGACCCTGCATGTAGATGACCGGACACCGGTTAAGTTAGAGTGGTCGTTACGCATGATTAGTTGAGTGATCTTTGCGCTGATGTGGAACTGTGCACCTCATATCAGACACGTGCAGCTTCACAACAAATGTCGAGGATCTGTGCGTGCGTACGTGCTTGTGTGTGTGTGTGAGTTGTGTGTGTGTGCGCGCGTGCGTGCGTGCGTGTGTTTGTGTATGTGTGTGAGTGTGTGCGTGTATGTGCGCGCGCGCGCGAGTTGATTTGCGTGTCCTTTGTTGTTTCGACTCCACTGCACAAGTTGCCAGTACTATGACCGGACCGTAGTTTGTAATCTGCCGCGGCCAGTATGTATCATTCACTGCATGCTCTGTTTAAAGTGTGCACGTGTACCGCGGCTGAGACAATACTGACAGTCTGCACGCAAACATTGATTGACCATTTTGGGCAGTCTATGTATCACTGGCATTTGGTTCCACTTAATCGCAGGCCATTTATATCTCACAGCTTTTTTTCCGTACAGGATATATCCCCACCACCCTCTCACATCTATCTCTGCATCTCTCTTTATTGTGTCTGTCCTTCTGTCTTCCGAGGTAGACTATACTCCCCCCCCCCTCCCCCCCGTATCATGCATAGTCTCAGGATTAATATTTTCTTTCGACTCCATACCTCCGCCACACACGGCCCCCCATCCCTAAATGCACAGGATATCACTATCCTTTGCATTTTCTCTGCAAGAGGTTTATATGTACGAACAAGATCAACCCTTGACTGACCGATTCTGTATTCTGATCTTCGATTTCAGAAAAAGGTCTTACTCTTGAAGGTGTGCAGGTAATGGACATTTTACCACACGAAAATACGTTAAAAAGAAGAGAAAAAATACATCAGCCGCGAAACAACAAAAAGCAAGAAAAGCACTTGTGTATGAGTGTGTCTGCGTGTGTGTGCTTTGTGGGTGTGTGCGTGCGTGCGTGTGTGCGCGCGTGTGTGTGTGTATGCGCCGCGTGCGTGCCGCGTGTGTGTGTGTGTGTGCGCGCACTTGTGTGTGAGTGTCAGTGTGCTTGCTCGCGCATGTGTGCAGGCGCGTGTGTGTCGCGTGCAGCCGTGTCAGTGTGGGTGTGCGTGCGTGTGAGCGTGCCTGCGCGCACGCGTGGTCAAGTTGTATAATTATCAATCAATCAATCAATATGAGGCTTATCATCAGTATCGCGCGTATTCCGTGGCCGGGTACAGTTCTAAGCGCAGGGATTTATATAGGTCTGTCAGCCTGTATACATTCTTATACTTGTCAGCCTGTATACATTCTTATACTTGTGTCTTTGTTCGGTTGCCAGACTGCCCACCGAAGATTGCAAAAACTAGAATCACATCTGCCCAGATGGGAATTGCAGTTGACTCAATTGTCTCGGAACTCAATCCTCTTCACATTCACGGCTGTATCTGAAAGGCAATCTGTAAGTAAAGTCTGTCGGTTTTCTTTCTCTTCCATTAATTGAGCACACAAGCTGAAAGAAGTCCAAAGACAAGAATCCTGATAATAAAAGACCTCATCAACATGAAGTGACAGTGTAGAAAAATCAACAGAACGCAGTCAGTGCCAGGCGCATGAAGGGACACAACTCTGTTATTTGTATTCACAGATGGAACCACGAGTACTGTAACGTGGCTTCAAGACAACCGTTGAGAGACAGACGAGAGACTGAAACTCCTCGACCCCTCAACAAAATTAATCTTGCATCTGCTAACTGATACCTCTGCTAATATTATAATGCATGTCTTGTTTCATTTGATGTAAACTATCCGACAAATAAATGAATTTAAAAAGTAAAAGCAGATAAATCATCAACGTTGAGGGTTCTGTTTAAAATCAGAGTGATGAAATAGAGATTACACAGAACATTTTTAATAGACTCCTACTGATTGCGATAGTCAAACAAAACCCCAGACACTTTGGTTTCAACTGATTGTCAAACAAAACTCCTGGTAGCTAAGAGCAGCGGATTTGGAATCATTCGGTTGCGGGTTCGAAAATCCAGACCGAGACGGACACGGGTATGCACGTCCCACCCCCGTGTCACCACTGTTGCACGTAAAAGGCCTCGGCCATTCTGCTAAAAGTACAGATGGCTGATTATAACTAAACAAGCACACACCAAGGTAGTGCGCTACTCTTGCTGCTGCTAGCTTTAAGCCTAATAAAATAATGGTGGAAAGTAATGGTGGAAAAAAAATGCAAAAAGTATCTACTCACAGCACGGACTGCACAACCTCCGCCCTCCCGTCGTCAGTCATGAAGCTGCTACGACGACGACTACCGCGACGTCCGCGTGCTCCCGACAGCCCGGAATGGTTGGGGCTCCTGTGGGGCGAACCGCCCCCGCCCCAGGACCCAGGAGTTGTGCTGGAGTAACCCAAGGGCGAATTGTTAAAATCCTGCCGCGACCCAGGGTTTGAGGCTACACTTCGCCTCCTGGGAGGAGCCCGGGTGAATTTGGCTGAGCGTTGCGGAGCTTCGGTGGTTGTGGTGGTGGTGTTGGCGATAGTGTTGTTGATGATCGTAGTGTCAAGGTCGTTGTCAGCGGCAGAGTGTTTCCGAGCGGATAATGCGTACTCACCGGAAGTGGCTCGTGAGCTGGCCTGCTCCGCGTACCGTGAAGAGTCCATGACGTCATTGTATCCCGTCACCGAACTTGACCCGGCGACCTTGCGGCCAGAAAATGACCTTGAGTCAGCGGCGGGGTCACCGACGATCGTCCTGGTACGGGTTGGGTCATGACCGGTGTCGGATCTGGACACTGTTGGGACATATCCGGCGGATGATCGACGACGTACAGGTTCGTATCCGGAAATGACGTCATCAAGATCCATTTTGGGCAGTTGTGATATACTATACTCAAAGAAATATAGAAAATACCACAAAATCTAAGCAGAATTTAGGAAAAAGAAGAAGTTAGGTTTTTGCGCCAACGATGCTTTCTGACAATGTTTGTTCAATGCAGGGGAAGATCTGCTGCGATGTAGTTGGTTCGGGACCTGTGGCGACCGCAGCTGCGAAACTGGAAAAAAGAAAGTGAAAGGTGCATGTTAAATTCACAGGGTCGCATTTATTGATCTCTCTCTCTCTTTCTCTTTCCGTCTGTCTCTATCTCCCGTCCTCCCTTCCACTCTCTCTCTCTCTCTCTCTCTCTCACTCTCTCTCTCTCTCTCTCTCTCTCTCATGCTCGACACACACACACACACACACACACACACACACACACACACACACACACACACACACACGCACACGCGCGCTTAGCATGTTATCTTGATTATTTACTTCGTGTAAATAAAAATAAAAAGATGACAAAACTTTCCATATTACTGAAATCACCAAAGAACTGACCAAAAGGACGGACGGACAGACAGATAGAAACTGATTGATAGACAGAAAACAGAGACCTACGAGAAACAGCATATGTCTCCCTAGTGTCTCGAGGACTCAAGAAAAGGCCATGGTCGGCATTCGTTCCAAAGGTACAGACTGCGTTTTTCACGACCGGGGTGGGACCAACTCTGCGAGGAACTTTCCCAAAGCCAAATAATGAAGTGGCACTTAGGGTTGCCCGGCATAATAACCAAAAAAACACCGACCAAGGCCGCACTAAGTTAATGCATTTTTCATGTAGCCTAAAGTAAGGGAATTCACTTAGAGCGTCAGTCCAAGGACTAGCTAATAGAACAAAATAATGGACACAGGTCACCGTTGCAGGGTTAGAGCCGCTCAATTAGCTTACCAGCGCTGACCCAGGCCATAGACCATTTATCCTGGACCGCCAACTAGCTCTCTCTCCGCTCTTGCTCTCTATTACGAGGTAGCGGCCTCTCGCATTTAGGAACCTACGCTTACATGGCCTTTCAGAAATCAGGGGGATGTCATATCCGGTGTCGATTGTAAACATGGACGAAGTTGCCGAGGTAAGTTCTGAAAATGCTAAAATAAACTCAGCTAAAGTGCATATGGAACATGTTTTTCGATGAGTTTTGTTAAGTTTAGTTTGGAGTTTTGGAAAATCCAGTTCATTGTCACCTCCCATTGTCACAAATAACTGGAGCGTGCTTTCTTTTCACTGTCTTCGAATCGCTGGCCTTTCAAACCGGACGCTAAGCGCCCCTGAAAGTCGAGCGTCGTAACCTCGAAGGGTCACGTGACGAGTTGGCGGTCCAGGCTATTCAAGTCTATGCCCAGGCTAATGCCTTGTGTCCACGAGTGAGTGCTTGACCAATATTGACTCAGAGCGAGTCTTAACGCTTATAAGCCTGTGCAAAGGCTCCTCCATTGGGACTTTGTAGGACTTCCTTTTAAAAGTACATTTCTTTCCGCCTTAGCGACAATGTTCACCGCCACAGATATGTCCAGGCTTTACTAGCGGGTTAAGAGCATCCTTCGCGTTAAACGAATGCCACAGATATGTCCAAGCTGACATATATATTGAAAGTTCATCTATGCAGAAAAAAGCGGACATACAGGCACACATAGACAGATAGACAGACGCACACACAGGCCGACCGACCGACCGACCGACTGACCGACAGACAGGCAGACAGGTAGTCAGGCGGGGAAAAAAGGCAGACAGGCAGACGCACAGACAAATACATTAAAAGTTCATCCATGCAGAAAAATAGCAGACAGATAGACAGTCGGACCCACAGACAGACAGACAGACACATATATAATAAACACACGCAATTTCATCCTCGCAGATAGCTTTGGGGAGGGAGTGTGGGATGATAAATATTGTTTTGCGCCCTCACAGTAAAGCCATTAGGGGCATGCTCTCGGAGGGTTTAGGGGAGGGGGAGGGGGAGGGGCAGGTATCTGTAGGTAAGCACGATCGAAAACGAAAAGAGACTGAGTGCCCCGTTGCACTGAGTGGCAACAGTAGTGTTGTGACGACACGGAAACTGTCGAGGGGCATTAGTCCTAGCCGACGTCACAATATTGATTGACAACGCTCCAGAACTGAATAGAGAGCAACCAATGCAAATTATTCACACTTGATGGAGAACAAGTTATGTGGCGTATCGTGCTTCAGAAGACTCACCCATACAAATTATTCACACTTGATGGAGAACAAGTTATGTGGCGTATCGTGCTTCAGAAGACTCACCCATACAAATTATTCACACTTGATGGAGAACAAGTTTATGTGGCGTATCGTGCTTCAGAAGACTCACCCATACAAATTATTCACACTTGATGGAGAACAAGTTATGTGGCGTATCGTGCTTCAGAAGACTCACCCATACAAATTATTCACACTTGATGGAGAACAAGTTATGTGGCGTGTCGTGCTTCAGAACACTCACCCATACACATTCATGGGCACTAATGACTTCATTTGAAAACATGTTCGTTTTCGACTGGACAATTTGACAAAAATGAAATAGGCCATGAACATTCATGAGCTCTACTGTCTTCGCAAACAAGCTAGTCGTCGATGGGATAGTGGC
The DNA here is from genome assembly GCF_037325665.1 of Littorina saxatilis. Classification (NCBI taxonomy): domain Eukaryota; kingdom Metazoa; phylum Mollusca; class Gastropoda; order Littorinimorpha; family Littorinidae; genus Littorina; species Littorina saxatilis. Next base: position 20,369,083 of record NC_090253.1, on the reverse strand, counting down.
AATGAATAAATGCTGACTCAAGGCCGAGTTGTGTCGACTGCACTGACGGAGCTTGGTTGAAATTCGCCATGAAGTTAGGTCCACTGAGCTGTGGGCAATCTTAAAGATACATTCTTCTCGTGTGAGTGATCATGTACACCACATGAGCTGTGCCCATGAGTTTATCTGCGCTACAGGTATAGCCTTCCATTCAGACACATGCTAACAATCAAGAGCCTGGCTACTTCCGGTGCAGAGAGTAATATTTTGCGCTGAATTAACGTCGTTGATTGACATAGGTGTTACTTACGGAATTCATTTAGCAACAAACCCCCAGCATGTCGTAAGAGGCGACTAACAGATTCTGTTTCTCCTTTTACCCTTGTTAAGTGTTTCTTGTATAGAATATAGTCAATGTTTGTAAAGAATTTAGTCAAGCAGTATGTAAGAAATGTTAAGTCCTTTGTACTGAAAACTTGCATTCTCCCAGTAAGGTCATATATTGTACTACGTTGCAAGCCCCTGGAGCAAATTTTTGATTAGAGCTTTTGTGAACAAGAAACAATTAACAAGTGGCTCTATCCCATCCCCCCCCCCCTTTCCCCGTCGCGATATAACCTTGAACGGTTGAAAACAACGTTAAACACCAAAGAAAGAAAGAAAGAAATTTAGCAACAAATGGCCGCTCTTCACAGAGAGCACCTAGGCTGGTGATTGTTGGTATGTGTCCAAGTGGCGGACTGGTTTTACCCCATGCACAAGTCTGGCCAGCACTCACTAGTGGACCGCCACGGTTGGCCTAGTGGTAAGGCGTCCGCCCCGTGATCGGGAGGTCGTGGGTTCGAACCCCGGCCGGGTCATACCTAAGACTTTAAAATTGGCAATCTAGTGGCTGCTCCGCCTGGCGTCTGGCATTATGGGGTTAGTGCTAGGACTGGTTGGTCCGGTGTCAGAATAATGTGACTGGGTGAGACATGAAGCCTGTGTTGCGACTTCTGTCTTGTGTGTGGCGCACGTTATATGTCAAAGCAGCACCGCCCTGATATGGCCCTTCGTGGTCGGCTGGGCGTTAAGCAAACAAACAAAACAAAAACTCACTAGTGGCCAGATCTTAGTGAGTCGAACTCTTCACATAGGTAGTACTGTACCCGTAAGTGCTGTTCACCATGGCATAATTATGCTCCAGCGACTTTCGGCAGACTTCCAGAAAGGTGTCGCCATGGGAACAGATTAATTGGCTCACCGATTTTCAACCAACGTTTGGATTAGCATGAAAAAGAGGAGTCAATGGAAGAGCGCTGACGCAGGCAGCTAACTATAGCCTCCAACCAGTGAGCACGTGAGGGGAAGTCGCTGCAAAGTTGGTTTAGAGTGTCAATTTGGATTTCGAATCAGCAGAGAAATGGTTGAAAATCGGGCGGATTGCAAAGCGGAAGCGAAGTTAATGGCACCAGAAATTGAGGACTGGGCCCACTGGGTCCCTCAAAGTCATCAGTTGCATCGAAATCGATGCTATGTGTGATAAATATTGTATGCTGAGGGCTGCCCTGCTGAGCGTCAAGTCAGTTTCTGTTTAAACTTCGCCGTACTGGTTCAAAACTTGCTTTCCGTTAAAAACGCCTTCCTTTCCGTGTAAAAGAGTGGATAAATCACATCTTTACACGCTTTTACCAGTGGATAAACCACATATCTTTACACGCTTTTACCAGTGGATAAACCACATATCTTTACACGCTTTTACCAGTGGATAAACCACATATCTTTACACGCTTTTAACAGTGGATAAACCACATACCCTTACACGCTTTTACCAGTGGATAAACCACATATCTTTACACGCTTTTACTAGAGGATAAACCACATATCTTGACACGCTTTTACCAGTGGATAAACCACACATCTTTACACGCTTTTATCAGTGGATAAACCACACATCTTTACACGCTTTTACCAGTGGACAAACCACACATCTTTACACGCTTTTACCAGTGGATAAACCATACATCTTTACACGCTTTTACCAGTGGACAAACCATATATCTTTACACGCTTTTACCAGTGGATAAACCACATATCTTTACACGCTTTTACCAGTGTATAAACCACACATCTTCACACGCTTTTACCAGTGGACAAACCACATATCTTTACACGCTTTTACCAGTGGATAAACCACATATCTTTACACGCTTTTACCAGTGGACAAACCACATATCTTTACACGCTTTTACCAGGGACAAGGGCATCATTCCAACCGGACAAACTCTTGGCTGAATTATGGGCACAGTGAATTATTTTGGTGAATTAATTTCTTAAGTGACACCCATGTCAATCACCGAAACAAAATTCAGGAAAAATGTTCCACTGTGCAAAAGAAGCAGTCAGGATGTTGAGTGTTGGCGTGTGTCCAAGTCAAAGGGTGCTGCAATCCTCTGTAAAAGCCTGGGCAGTTCTGTTGGCGTGTGTTCAAGTCAAAGGATGCTGCAATCCCCTGTAAAAGCCTGGGCAGTTCTGTTGGCGTGTGTCCAAGTCAAAGGGTGCTGCAATCCTCTGTAAAAGCCTGGGCAGTTCTGTTGGCGTGTGTCCAAGTCAAAGGGTGCTGCAATCCTCTGTAAAAGCCTGGGCAGTTCTGTTGGCGTGTGTCCAAGTCAAAGGGTGCTGCAATCCTCTGTAAAAGCCTGGGCAGTTCTGTTGGCGTGTGTCCAAGTCAAAGGGTGCTGCAATCCTCTGTAAAAGCCTGGGCAGTTCTGTGGCGGCTTACATCATCGTCTACGGTGGAAGGAACTTCAACTGGGATATTTTTATCTGTCGCCTTCGTATTGACCACAGTAGCATCACACATTCACACCTGTTGAACACCACAGTGCAAATGCTCTGAAGGTTTTTTTTCCAGAATGTCCCTTCCGACAAAAAATTTCAGTTTTTGAAGGAGATCAACATTTTACACAAGATTTGAAAGAAACCAGTGTGAATTGACATGAGCTTGTTAGAACATTCTTGATTTAACGTGGATAGGCCTAATAAAATGTAAACAATTTCAAACACTGAGACTAACGTGTGAACTGAGAAAGAAAACAAACTTGCATCGGTACTTGGTTTAAACATAAGTTTATTTTAACAAAGGTTACAATCATGACATGTATACAAAGTTCACAGAAACAGCAACAAGCTAGAAGCTTATAGTGGTGTTCCTGCATGACAGTACAACATAAGGCGGTAACGGCTGAAAAATTTGTCTCAATAAACCAAATCTATTAATAACGTAATGAACGTTGCATAATGATGATAAAGAAAGACAGTAAAAGGAAGGAGGGAGGGAAAGAAGATGAATAAAAGAAGAGGGATGGGTAGGAGATGTGCAGAAGTTAAAGTTGTTGTCCGGCTTGTAGAGCATTTATTCTGATTTACCCAAAGCGGCCTGAACGTTTAATGAACGGGTGTACGGTGGAAAAAATTTTCCTGTTCAAATCTGTGGAATACTGTCTGTCTCCGTTTAAAAGGTGGGGGGGGGGGGTGAATTATGTGATTGGGGAGGGTACAGTTTAAATGAAAAGCAAGCAAACATGAAAAGAAAATTGAATGAAAATTGTACATCAAAACAAAAATCAGTTTTAGAATACATATATAATATTTATGGTGTTAGCAAGTAAGAGATAGGGAGGGAGAGAGGGAGGGAGGGGGAAAGTGAGAGAGAGGGGGAGAGTGAGAGAGAGAGGGGGAGAGAGAGAGAGAGAGAGAGAGAGAGAGAGAGAGAGAGAGAGAGAGAGAGAGAGAGAGAGAGAAAAAGAGAGAGAGAGAGAGAGAGAGACGAGTAGACGTATCGATTTTGTTTTCACTTTACATGTTTATCTGCATCGGTACTTGCATGTCGGTTCAAGCGTCGCGCTAAAGCAACAACCAAACAGTTTTAACGGAAAGCAATTTTTGGAAGCTAAGCTCCGTTTATACAGAGCGCAAACACGAACGCGTCCAACGCAAACACGAACGCGAATGTAACGCGACTTTTGAGCAGTTTTGCCATTCAAATAGAGCACGAACCCGAACGCGGAAAACCGACGACGTCTTTTTCTTGCTGTGAGAGATAAAATTTGGTCATTTGCAATTATGGCGCAGGTAGAGTCAGACACGGAGGAGATCATTGTACTGTATTGGTACGCAAAACAACCGTCCGACTCTCTGTCCAATTGCTTCTATCTATATATATATACGACTTGTGTCTGTCTGTCTGTCTGTCTGTCTGTCTGTCTGTCTGTGTGTGTGTGTGTGTGTGTGAGTGTTCGCGATGCACGGCCAAAGTTCTCGATGGATCTGCTTCAAATTTGGTGGGCATATTCAGGTACACCCGGGACAGGACACAACCTGGTCGATATTTCAACACGTGCTCTCAGCGCGCAGCGCTGAACCGATTTTGGTTCCACCTCAGCTACCCGGGCCCCCATACCGACACACCAAAGCCGCTAGACCACATCACAACGCCAAAGTTCTCGGTGGATCTTTTTCAAATTTGGACACCGTATTCAGCTACACCCCGGACACAATATCATCGATGAGATATTTCAACACGTGCTCTCAGCGCGCAGCGCTGAACCGATTTTGGTTTTTGTGTTCATTTCACCATTACAAGTAACTCTTCTTTATCTTCTCCAGTGTTTTGCGTTTATCTCCCTTTCTTCGTGTGGCTTCAATCCATATTCCCATTTCTAAGTTACTATTTTTAGAATGTCACTGCGCTGTCCAGAACGCTTCCCTTGCACCCGTAAGTTGTTCTTACTGTCAAAGTGAAAAAGTCGAATCAATTTATAGCCACGCGAAAAATACACTCTCACCTATCTCTATATATTTATAGATATAGATATACATATATATATACGGCTTCTCTGTGTGTGTGTGTGTTTGTGTGTGTGTGTGGGCAAAAACCTGTGTATTGTAGAGTTCTGTTTGTGATGTGGTCTAGCGGCTTTTATCTGTCTGTATGTTCTGGCATTTGAGAAGCCACAACAGATAATATAGGGCTAAGAAATAAGCTCTAAAATTCTCAATCCTGTTTGACAGGACTTCGCCTGCAAAGGTGATTGTGATGAACCGCCACGCTGTCTGTCTCTGTCTCGCGATTCACCCCATATTCCCGTTTCTAAGTTACTATTTTTAGAATGTCACTGCGCTGTCCAGAACGTTTCCCTTGCACCCGTAAGTTGTTCTTACTGTCAAAGTGAAAAGGTCGAATCAATTTATAGCCACGCGAAAAATACACTGTCACCTATCTCTATATATTTATAGATATAGATATACATATATATATACTAGAATGAATACCCGCTTCGCCGGGTAGCCGGCTTCGCCGGGAAGAAGTACTTAGAGCCGTACGCCGGCTTCGCCGGGTCCGAACAATGGACCCGCCAAGCTTAGGTCCCTCCCAGATTCGTGGAATGGGAACAGCACGAAAATGATTCAGTGGCCATAATGCCATTCCTGACCATATCGAGTCCCATCCTTGTCGACGAATGTAACCGTGTTAATCACCTTTGGAGGCGAACTCCACTCAAACAGGATTGAGCAATTTATAGCTTATCTGTAAGCCCTTTTGAACTGTTATGGCTTCTCAAAAGTAAAAAGTAAATTTTAAGGGGCTTATTGTCCGTCAGGTCTTAATTGCCTATATTGGACATGAATTGGTTTATACGATTCGAGTTTTTACGCCCTCACGGCTTTTGATGTTTGCGTGTTTAAGTGGTATCAGCCATCTGCACTTATGGTAGAATGACCAAGATCTTTAACGTGCCATTGTGGTGACACGGGGGTGGGAGATGGATACCGTCTCTGGGTCTGCACATAAAGTTGACCCGTGTCCGTCCCGGCCCGGATTCGAACCAGCGACCTCTCGATCACAAGTCCAGTGCTCTACCACCTGAGCTACCCGGGCCCCCAAAGGAAGGCCAGTACATACAAATACACAAAAGCCGCCAGACCACATCACAAACAGAACTGAACAATCCCCAGGTGTTGCTCACATAGAGAGACACACACACACACACACACACACACACAAACACAGAGAAGCCGTATCTATAGAGAGATAGATGACAGTGTATTTTTCGCGTGGCTATAAATTGATTCGACCTTTGCACTTTTACAGTGAGGATAATTTACGGGTCCAATTTACGTTCTGGACACTGCGGTGACCTTCTAAAAATAGTAACAGAACGCCGGGAATATCCGAAGACGCACCACTCATACTATAGTGCACCATACGAAGGAAGGGAGGTAAACGCTGAAAACCTGGAGAAGATGAGAAGATAAGGAAGAGTTACTTATAATGGTGAAATGAACACAAAAACCAAAATCAGTTCAGCGCTGCGCGCTGAGAGCACGTGTTGAAATATCTCATCGATGATATTGTGTCCGGGGTGTAGCTGAATACGGTGTCCAAATTTGAAAAAGATCCACCGAGAACTTTGGCTTTGGTGTGTCGGTATGGGGGCCCGGGTAGCTGAGGTGGAACCAAAATAGCTGAGGTGGAACCAAAAACGGTTCAGCGCTGCGCGCTGAGAGCACGTGTTGAAATATCGACCAGGTTGTGTCCTGTCCCGGGTCTACCTGAATATGCCCACCAAATTTGAAGCAGATCCATCGAGAACTTTGGCCGTGCATCGCGAACTCACACACAGACACACACACAGACACACAGACACACAGACACAAGTCGTATATATATATAGATACGGCTTCTCTGTGTGTGTGTGTGTTTGTGTGTGTGTGTGTGGGCAAAAACCTGTGGATTGTAGAGTTCTGTTTGTGATGGGGTCTAGCGGCTTTTGTCTGTCTGTCTGTTCTGGCATTTGAGAAGCCACAACAGATAATATAGGGCTAAGAAATAAGCTCTAAAATTCTCAATCCCGTTTGACAGGACTTCGCCTGCAAAGGTGATTGTGATGAACCGCCACGCTGTCTGTCTCTGTCTCGCGATTCGCCGGGTATTCCTCTAGTTCCATATATATGTCTCTTTTTTTCGTGATGTCTTTGTAATCTTTGTCTGCTTTGTCATACAGTACATGATTCTTCTCAATTTCAAGAATCATGGCTTCTGTCTTGTCCATTGTCTTGTCCATTCTTCTCCAAACTTCACAAGCAAAGTAGACTGACGCTAGTGCCTAGCTTTTTCTTGGAACGGTCAGGCGTACAAGTTTCTATTTGTGGAAATGATGGAAGGGAAGTACCTGCTGATTGGTTGATAGCAAAAAAGCCGCGCGACCGTCTGAGAAAATTCGCTCTGGGGGCAATCAAGGCGGTCGTTCGCGCGAACAAAAAATTGTTCGCGTTCGCGTCCGCACTCTATTTGAACGGTTCCTCTACAAATGACTAAAATATTCCAGGACGAAAAACCGCGTTCGCTTTCGCGTTCCCGTTCGCGCTCTGTATAAACGGAGCTGGCGCATTTTTAACCCGGCGAAACTTGATGCGCTCCTGGGGAGCCCTCAAAATACAATATTGATCACACATTGCATCGGCTTTGATCCAACTGATGACTTTTGGGGGCGCATAGGCCAAGTTCCCCATTTCTGGTTCCCCTGTTCCCCAAGGAAGAATAATGTGAAACATACATATTTGCGATGCCGTTTGGAGGAAACCCCCCGCGGGTTAGGGGGAAGAATTTACCCGATGCTCCCCATGCAGCATGTCGTAAGAGGCGACTAACGGATTCTGTTTCTCTTTTTACCCTTGTTAAGTGTTTCTTGTATAGAATATAGTCAATTTTTGTAAAGATTTTAGTCAAGCAGTATGTAAGAAATGTTAAGTCCTTTGTACTGGAAACTTGCATTCTCCCAGTAAGGTAATACATTGTACTACGTTGCAAGCCCCTGGAGCAAATTTTTGATTAGTACTTTTGTGAACCGAAGAAACAATTGACAAGTGGCTCTATCCCATCTCCCCCCTTTCCCCGTCGCGATATAACCTTCGTGGTTGAAAACGACGTTAAACACCAAATAAAGAAAGAAAGAAAAGTTTGGAGGAAACTCGGTCTCTCACTCAACCCAGCGCGTTCGGACCATCATGCACAAACAGAAAATTACACGAAGGCAGCAATGACTGTAGTGAACTCGGAGTGTTTGCCTTTCTGTCTGTCTCTTGTCTCTGTTTCTATCTAAGTGTTATTTACGCCACACGATATCCTGTTAATGTTGAGGTATATAATTGAGTGCGGTATTGTGTCCGTCATGGTCTATATTATGTGTGTGTGTGTGTGTGTGTGTGTGTGTGTGTGTGTGTGTGTGTGTGTGTGTGTGTGTGTGTGTGTGTCACAATAACTGAGAGAGAGAGAGAGCCGGTTGTGAGTGTGTGTGTGTGTGTGTTTGTGTGTGTGTGAGTGTGTGTGTGAGTGTGTGTATGTCTGTGTGTCTGTCTGTGTCTGTGTATGTTTGTTAGTCTTTTTGCTGCTAGATTGCTTAGACTGTTATTATTTTGTTAGGTTAGAGTGTTTTTCTTTCTGTAAACGTAGTCTGCCTTATGCGTTAGCGTGTACCTTAGTGTGTACCCCCCGCGGGTTAGGGGGAAGAATTTACCCGATGCTCCCCAAACACCAAATAAAGAAAGAAACCTTAGTGTGTACAGTGGCCTTTGTTCTGCCCAGGCGTCATAGTAGGTAGCCTGCTAGACTATTGTTGTTGTTCAGTCAACTGTAGCTACACTGACCAGCGCCTGCGTGCGTTGAGTCACATAGTGAGTTGGCCCTTTTTCACTGTTCTGCCGCTTATACAATAGGTAGGGGATTGTCTCCCGAGATGTACCCTCAGAGTACATTCTTAGTTGTCATAAATTGCGTGAGCTCTCTCTCTCTCTCTCTCTCTCTCTCTCTCTCTCGTGAGCTCTCTTTCTCTCTCTCTTTCTCTCTCTCTCTCTCTCTCTCTCTCTCTCTCTCTCTCTTTTTCCACTCCTCTCTCTCACTATGGCGATAGGTCCCCCCCTCAACTACCGTTCCACCGAAGCTGCTAGACTGCGCCTGCCACGGCCTCTATACCTCCATCTCAAGGAGCTGGGAATCCTGCAGAGACCACCAACCGTAAGGGGCTGTCGCGCCGGCCGCTCGCAGCGTCTTCGAACCGCACAGGGATTTGCTGCCCTCAACCCTTCTCCTACTTCCACTTCTCTCACGCCCACCACCCCCACCCAATGTACCACTACCCCTTCCAAGCATCCCCCCACCCTTTCCCTGCTTCCTTCTATCCCTCCCTATTCTCCCACCACCCCTCCCCATCCTCCCATCACCCCTCTCCCTCACCTCCCCACCCCTCCCCGTTCTCAGTCCCACAACCCCTCCCCAGCACCCGCCCACCCCGCATCAGTATCCACCCACTCATTCCAAAAACATCCTGCCTCCTCAACTCCCAGTCAGTGAATCCAGAAGGCAAAGCAGATCTGATAGCAGACTACATTATAGAAAACAAGTTAGACGCCCTGTTCATCACCGAGACGTGGCTGCGACCCCAAGATCAAGCAGCGGACCCCCGCATGGTACAAGACAGTCTCCTTCCCCCGCCCGGCTGGGCGTGGTGGTGGTATCGCCGTCGTCTACGAGGACCACATGCATGCTGCAGCGTCCTTCTCGGACAGCCTCCCCTTCGCCCACACCACCTTCGAAGCCGTGGAGATGACGGTCGCCACCACCACCACCCTCACCTTCCTGTGTATATATCGCCCTCCCCCTAACACCAAGAACAAGCTGAAGGACTCTACTTTCTTCGACGAGTTCTCCCAAGCCCTCGACCACTACAACGTGACGTCCCACAGCGCCATCGTCCTCGGTGACTTTAACATCCACTGGGACTGCCCTGCCAACGCTGACACCAAGCGGGCCCGTGCGCTGTTGGACAGCTACAGTGTGGACCAGGTCGTTCCTTTTCCCTCCCACTCCCGTGGCCACATCCTGGATTGGATTGTCACTCGACCCTCGGACAATCTGGTCTCCAGCCTCGTCGCCAACGACCATCTTGTCTCCGACCACACTGCCATCAACTTCGTCGTCAACATCACCAAGCCAGCACAGAAGCGGAAGATGGTCACACGTCGCAAGCTACGAGACATTAAGACATATGCTTTTGGAGACGAAGCTGCCCTGCTGCTTGCCCAGCGAGACCCGTCCTCTGACCCCGCCCATTTCTTCAGCTTGACTCTGCGCCAGCTCCTCGACAAACACGCCCCGCCATCCCTATGCGCAGTCTCTGAGCGACAGCCGGCTCCCTGGTTCTCTGAGGACATCACAGCCGCCAAGATCGAGAGACGGCGAGCGCGCGGAGCGTGCATGGCGACACTCTGGCCTGGAGGTTCACCGGCAGATTCTCAGGGATGCGCTGCTTCGAGTCATGCAAGCCATCACTGCTGCCAAGGTCGACCACTTCCATGACCGCATCGCCAACGCCTCATCATCCAGGGAGCTGTTCTCCATCATGTCCTCTCTCCTGGGCTCCTCCCCCGCTGCCCCCTTACCCACTGCTCACCCACCACAAGATATCCCGGAGTTATTCTCGGAGTTCTTCAAGGACAAGATTGACTAGCTTCGGAGAACACTCGATCAGCAGCCCTTCGTCCCGTCCCCACCCTCCCCCTCCTTCTCCGGCTCCCCCCTCACGTGCATTCAGCCTGTCACTCAAAACCACGTCAAGCGACTCATCACCAAGACGGCCATCAAGACCTGCGAGCTAGACCCCCTGCCAGGCTTCCTATTCACCAAGTGTCTGGACAAGCTCCTGCCGTCTATCACAGATATCATCAACATCTCCCTGGCCACAGGCGTCGTTCCCGACTGCTTCAAGTCTGCCGTTGTCCGCCCACTCATCAAGAAGCCCGGCCTTGACGTCAACGAGTTGAAGAACTACCGCCCTGTGTCCAACCTGCCCTTCCTCTCCAAGCTTCTGGAGCGTATCATCCTGGAGCAGTTGAGCGCCCACCTGTCTCGGAACTCGCTAATGCCAGTGTACCAGTCAGCGTACCGCCCTCACCACAGCACCGAGACGGCGCTCCTGCGAATCACAACGGACCTCTTAAACGCAACAGATAGCGGTCTTGTCTCTGCCCTTGTGCTGCTGGACCTTTCCGCGGCCTTCGACACGATCGACCACCAGCTACTCGTCGATCGCCTCAGTTCCACGTTCGGCATTCACGACACCGCCCTCTCTTGGTTCCGGAACTACCTCCAGAACCGCTCTCAGACTGTCACCACTGATTCGTTCTCTTCTCAGCCTGTCCCTGTCCGCTTCGGCGTCCCACAAGGGTCTGTCCTCGGCCCTGTCCTTTTCACCCTGTACACCCAACCCCTCTCCCTGGTCATCGAACGCCACGGCTTGAACTACAACTCCTTTGCCGATGACACGCAGCTCCAGAACAGCGCCAAGCCGGAGGACGTTGACCATCTCCTGGGATCCATCTCCAGTTGTTTCACTGACATCAAGAACTGGATGACTGAGAACAAGTTGAAGCTGAACAGTGAGAAGACGGAGGCCCTTCTCGTTGGAACACAACAGAAGATTGCTTCCCTCACTGTGACCGACCTCCAGCTGGATGACGCGACTGTTCCATTCTCCCCTGCTGTCGAGAGCCTTGGCGTCTTTCTCGACTCCACTCTCTCCATGCAGACACACATCTCCTTCATCATCAAGACCTGCTTTTTCCACCTACGACGCATCGCCTCCATCCGTCGCTACCTCACCCACGACGCCTGTGTCAAGCTGGTTGTCTCCCTCATCTTCAGTCGTCTGGACTACTGCAACTCCCTTCTGGCTGGCCTCCCCGCCTCATCCATTCATGGCCTACAACGAGTCTAGAACGCTGCTGTCAGGCTGACGTTGAGGAAGACGAAGCGAGACCACATCACCCCCCCTACTTCGCTCCTTGCACTGGCTCCCTGTCAACACCCGAATCTCCTACAAACTGTCCACTCTGGTCTACAAGTGTATCAACGACTCTGCTCCCGAGTACCTTCAATCCTCCCTGGACCCGTACACCCAGCCCTCCGACCGTCCCCTTCGTTCTGCTGCTGACCCACTCCGCCTTCACATCTCTCGCTCGAAACTCGCATCTGCTTGTCAGCGTGCATTTCCCTCCGCGGGCCCCTCCGTCTGGAACTCCCTGCCGCTTGAGCTTCGCCAGAGCCCCTCTCTTGACGCGTTCAAGAGTAGGTTGAAGACTCAGTTCTTCCCGTAGCTGGCTGCGACTTTCATGTTCGACGTGATGTGTTGTGCCCCAAAAGACATTCTTGTGCTGTGCTCTGTGAGAGGTGTTTTCTTTGTGCTTAATATTATTTTGTTTGGACCTTGCTATTGATGTGTACATTGTTGTTAAACAGTTGTTTGTTGTATGTTTATCAGGGTTTGCTAGTGTGTGATATGGTTCGTGTCCGTCTGTAGATGTTAGTTTCTTTGTTAGTCCTGTGTTGACAACTCTTCGACAAGCGCTTAGAACTGTACCCACGGAATACGCGCTATATAAGCTTCCTATTGATTGATTGATTGATGTATCTGTGTCTGTCTGTCTGTCTGTCTGTCTGTCTGTTTGTGTGCGTGTGTCTGTGTGTGTGTGTGTGTGTGTGCCTTGCTGCGTACTCGTAACTAGCCCCAAATCCATTTACTTATTGTTCAATCAACCGTGACTGAACCGGGTCCACTCAAGAAGTAACGGTGAAAAAAGTGGCGGCGCCTCAGTGCGTAAAAAAGTCATGGCCCAGTTTATCTGCAGGCCAAATATTTGTACCGTTCGCAGCGTCAGGTAAGAAAATAATTCGCTGTTGGTATGAATGTATCCAACGAAAACTACTTTGATGTTGCGAATAGCTCAAGCCAATCAGTCCATCAAATTGGAGGTATTTCTATGGTAAGAGGAAACATAGAGGGTTTATCAGAAGCAAGGTGCGGCCTCAAGGGAGAAAAGGAGTGTAACGAGAAAGACACTGAGAGTGTGTGTGTGTGTGTGGTGAGAGAAACTGAACTGAAACTGAAACTGAACTTTATTACAAAAGGATAGAGGTTTTAGGCAAAGCCTAATCTTACAACCTGTCCCTTATACAAACACTTAATACGGACGCACATAATAATAATAACAAGAAAACATAAAAATCCTATGAAAGAGAGAGAGAGAGAGAGAGAGAGAGAGAGAGAGAGAGAGAGAGAGAGAGAGAGAGAGAGAGAGAGAGAGAGAGAGAGAGAGAGAGAGAGAGAGAGAGAGAGAACTCCTTTTGTCACAAGTCTAAAAGACTTTTGGAGTTCGTCTTCATGCATGCATCGATCTCTATCTCTCCCTCTATTTATCAATTTATCAGTCCGCCACCACACCCCCCCCCACACACACACACACCGAAGTAAAATCAATGACCAACCAAACAACTAACCAACCGCAAACATATACCAAACATAGAAACACATCAAACACAAAATAAGACATACACGCACCAACCTCTCAGCTCAGTAGTTGAAGACAAGTCCTTTCACAAATCACCACAGTCACAAAACTAGTCTGGTTCTGTCACGAGCACTCAGAACCACAAACTGATAATTATCTGAAATCCCAGACACTCCTGTGCCATTTCATGACACACCGCGACACAGTATGGTTATTCCTCAGGCTACACGAAGTCAAAGAATCACTGACTAAAGCCGGTTTCAAATTAGCGGCACCAATTTATCTTCCACTGCAATCAAAACAGCATACATTTTCTTGGTTGACAATCACACCTTTTCCTGACGCCCTAGACTTCAAAGTTGTCAGAACTAATTTGATTTAGCATTGGAAACGTGTGTAGCTATATGTTTAAATAATCTCGAATCCAGAACAACAGTAGGTCGAATCCACACAATAATTACACTTTGAAGCGGAAAAAAATCGAAGCTTGTCAATACTAATTTAGTCTCGGCAGCAAGAACGTGTGATTAGAGTTTCACCGATGATTGAAAACGTCTTGATAAACTCACAGATATAACGTCGATCGAAATAAACAGATTTGTATCCATCAATTTTATTTTATTTTTCTCTACATAAAAAAGGACCTTTCCGTTGTCTTTTTTTAATCTTCCGTCATCTCAAGCAAGATTTATAATTGGTAAAATTAGCACAGAGTTACGCAAACTGTACACAGTTCCGTACGCTCTCCGAGAAAGTAAACGGGTATATGTTCGCATGGGGCATTACACAGACTCCAATGCCATAACGGGTGTTCGGGTTTTGCAGCGGGGAGAAAGTAGGTAAGCCACTGTTGGAATTGCTCGTCCGGTAAAGCTGGTGAAAAGTCACGACCTCGATGTTACAACTTACACACACAGCCCGGTTGGTATTGGACAGGAATAAATGAATGTAACGGAAAGGCCTGCGCGCGCGTTGTGGAAGCAGGTTAATTATTTTGTCGGAAGTATTGATGTTAAATTGCTTTTTTGGTGCTTTGGGAATGCGTGTTTTTTTTTATTTTTTTATTATTTCTTTATAGGGGAGGGGTGGTGGAGGATTGGGGGTGGGAGGCGGTGGGAGGGGGGGGGGAGCCGCTGCCTCGGTGTAATTTACTTAGATTGATCAGATGGCGCACGATTCTCTCTCTCTCTCTCTCTCTCTCTCTCTCTCTCTCTCTCTCTCTCTCTCTCTCTCTCTCTCTCTCTCTCTCTCTCTCTCTCCTCTCTCTCTCTCTCTCTCTCTCTCTCTCTCAGTCTAGTAAGTCTCAGATTGTAAGACTAGGTAATGCCTAAAATCTCCATCCTAATAAAGTTTAATCAATCAATCAATCTCTCTCTCTCTCTCCCTCAGTCTCTCTCTCTCCCTCTCTCAACCACCTCCTCCCCCCCCCCCCCCTCCGCCCCACCCTCTGCTCGTCCGGCCTCTCGCTCACTCACACAGTGACTGGCAAAGACAGACACACCGACCGACAGACAGACGCACTCACACACGCGCGACCACACACACGCACACACTGACATACACCATCACACCGTAACATGACATTCAACTGAACACATTCACATTCATTTATATCGACGGTGCATCGAGTCCTACCTTTCAACCCGATCCCTCACCCTTTGCGAGACACAAAAACGCACTGTGGCCGGTGTAACACGAAATATTTACTCCACGAAAAATTTACTCCGGAGTAAACATTTCGTACGAAATTCTTACTCCGAGTAAATTTTTCGTACAAGAAAAGAACTCCCCAAGGCACGAGAAAATTACTCCCTCCACGAAATTTGTACTCCCCATTTTTTTTACTTCCAGTAAAAATCTCGTACGCCAAAATGGGATGCGGGCGAAGGGATAATGCCAATAAGTGATCTCGCGCACACGAATGTCGCGCTACCCTCCTTCCACCCCTTCCACCACCAAGACTAACAGGGGACAAGGGAGTAAACATTTCGTACACCTGGCATGGGAAGTCACAATTGCTTGTGTTGGGGTGAAGTAATTTATTCGTTATTTATTCGTCAGGGGAGTAAAATGTTTGTACGAAATGTTTACTCGGAACTCACCTGTCTTGGGGAGTAATTTTCTCGTGTAATGGGGGAGTGCTCTTTTCGTAAAGGGAGTAACTTTTTCGTACGAAATGTTTACTCCGGAGTAAAAAATCTCGTGGGAGTAATTTTCTCGTGTTACACCGGGACACCGGGTCAATCAAAGTAGTAGTAGAAGTAGTAGAAGTAGTAATTAATTTACCACAACTACTACAGTATATGCATGGTCACGTTAAAGGGTACGAAACTTTAATTGGCCTGTCACGGCCACGCACTTTCGTACGAGAAAAGAACTCCCCAAGGCACGAACAAATTACTCCCTCCACGAAATTTTGACTCCCCAATTTTTTTTACTTCCAGTAAAAATCTCGTACGCGAAAATGAGATGCGGGCGAAGGGATAATGCCAATACGTGATCTCGCGCAAACAAATGTCGCGCTACCCTCCCTCCACCCCTTCCACCACCAAGACTAACAGGGGACAGGGGAGTAGTAAAAAGTTGCGTACACCTGGTGTGGGCAGTAATTAAATTGCTCGTGTTAGGGTGGAATAATTTATTCGTTATTTATTCGTCAGGGGAGTAACATTTTCGACCGAAATGTGACTCGGAACACACCTGTCGTGGGGAGTAATTTTCTCGTGTTATGGGGGAGTAAGTTTTTCGTGAAGGGAGTACAATTTTCGTACGACATTTTTACTCCGGAGTATAAATCTCGTGGGAGTAATTTTCTCGTGTTACACCGGCAAGGTAAGATGTCATCCTGAACTCATGTCAACTTTATGAGTTCGGCTCATTCTCTCCCTGACCGGACGCTACACTCCTACGCGAATCTCAGTATCAAAAAAAAAAATACAGAGTTATCTCCCATATGGTTTTCGCGAGCACTGATCTAAATTTAAGATCAGTGTTCGCGAGACTCTGACTGGCGAAAATGATTGCAGATTGGCCGACTTCGACAGTGATCTCCGTTCTGTTCTTCACAGTTATGATAAAGACATCGTTCTAAGGTCAAAACAAGTCGACATTTTGGGACTGCTGCTGGAAGGTGACCGTAATATATAGTTTCATCACTGTCAACTGGTTACAGAAAAAATCGTCTGCTCCAGTTAGCGCCGAAACCAAACGGTTGCTTATCACGTGACACTTTTGCCATATTTAGAGTTGTTTGCACAGTAAATACAGCCGCGAAAAATAGCTCGCTTGAAACTGTCTTACAATTACATATCAATTCCTTTGTAATTTAAAAATTACAAAACACCATGAAAAATCATTATCGACGATCGCGAATCTGCTTATATCAATAATACATTACAAAAAGCTCTAAATATGTTAAACAAAAATCGGTTTCAACTCAAGGCATCCTGTCAGGGAGAGAATGAGCCGAACTCATTTTGACCTGAGTTCAGGATGGGTAAGACGGAATGAACTGTTCAGATGACTTTCATTTACATGCCTTTAAGAATTAAAACATCGGCACATGCAGCCACTTTTTCGAAGGATGGGACTGAGACAACTTTGTCTGTTCTACGTAGGCTATGCATTTTCTCGTTAATTAATCGTCGATCAAATGGCCAAATTAATTAATTGTGCTTAATTTGCCGGGGAGCTCAATCCGTCAACAATTTTCACGAGAAGCCTGATATTCTTTGGTCTAATTAAAGGGACTTGTATCAAACATTAGTCAATTATTCAACTGGATTGTGAGCTATTAATTTACAATGGCAAAGTTCAAAATCATCATTTTTATCGTCGTCCCATTTCTCTGGTTCTCAGTGCAATTCTCTCGGCGTCGGTGCGGCCCTACCCACAGTAACTGATTAAACAAGTCGCGTAAGGCGAAAATACAATATTTAGTCAAGTAGCTGTCGAACTCACAGAATGAAACTGAACGCAATGCAATTTTTCAGCAAGACCGTATACTCATAGCATGGTCAGTCCACCGTTCAGGCAGTGAAATTGACAAGAAGAGCGGTTTAGTAGTTGCGCTGAGAAGGATAGCACGCTTTTCTATACCTCTCTTCGTTTTAACTTTCTGAGCGTGTTTTTAATCCAAACATATCATATCTATATGTTTTTGGAATCAGGAACCGACAAGGAATAAGATGAAAGTGTTTTTAAATTGATTTGGAAAATTTAATTTTGATAATAATTTTTATATTTTTAATTTTCAGAGCTTGTTTTTAATTCAAATATTACATATTTATATGTTTTTGGAATCAGAAAATAATGGAGAATAAGATAAACGTAAATTTGGATCGTTTTATAATTTTTTATTTTTTTTTACAATTTTCAGATTTTTAATGACCAAAGTCATTAATTAATTTTTAAGCCATCACGCTGAAATGCAATACCGAAGTCCGGGCTTTGTCGAAGACTACTTGACCAAAATTTCAACCAATTTGGTTGAAAAATGAGAGCGTGACAGTGCCGCCTCAACTTTCACGAAAAGCCGGATATGACGTCATCAAAGACATTTATCGAAAAAAGGAGAAAAACGTTCGGGGATATCAATCCCAGGAACTCTCATGTAAAATTTCATAAAGATCGGCCCAGTAGTTTGGTCTGAATCGCTCTACACGCACGCACGCACGCACGCACGCACACACACACACACACACACACACACATACACCACGACCCTCGTTTCGATTCCCCCTCGATGTTAAAATATTTAGTCAAAACTTGACTAAATATAAAAATCAACGGCTGTGGTTTTGGTGTGTCTATGCCTCTGACTAAAGAGATTTCTGAGCGTCTGAAGTTTAACTTATCACGTATAAGTCCAACTGACAAACCTAAAATACACAGAGTGATATCGTACCGTTCAAACACTGAGTCACTGGCACACACACCAGGGCCGGACTACCGGGGGGGTTATGGGTGTTGCGCAACCCCCCCCCCCCCCCCCCCGGCCTAAACATGTACCTCACTTATTTAAAACATTTTTTTATTATTGTTTATTTTATGCCGTTTCATGCAAGGAGCGACCATTTTCCTATCTCAGAATATGACCTACCCATCAGCTTCAGGGGGCTTCGCCCCCTGACCCCCACAAGGGGCTCTGCCCCTTGACCCCGCCAGGGGGAACATCCCCCTGGACCACCGCTGGCAACCCACCCCCCCTCCTCTTAGCCAAGTCCGGCCCTGCACACAAACACACTGACACACACACACCAGTACTGGCACACTAACACACCGGCGCAAACATAATTATACTGCACAATCTGACACACACACACACACACACCGTGGCGTGGTACAGTGACACACACACACACTGACACCAGGGACCTATATTATAGGTCTATGCTGACACTCACACCGGCCGTGCTGACACAAACACACTATACACACAAACACATGTCAAAACACACACACACAGGCACACTCACACACACACACACATACACTAAAAAAATACACTCACACCGCGCGCAGTGACTTTTCGCTGAGCCTGAGCTGCGCAGACACGGTTATGGAGGCGGCGTGGCCTTACAACCCAAAACTCCTCTGCAACACCCAACATAACGTGACAAATGAACATAAAGCCCTCTCACCAGAGACAGAAACGCCGCAACTCGAAACTGCAACTTGTGTTGGAGTATCCGCATGTGAAATTCTGTTGTAAACAAAAAAGACGTTTGTTTTTGTCTTTGGTCATGTTTTTGGTCGTCTGCAACTCACCACGCAGTCAAAGGGAGATAAACATGCTTGAATTCTAAATTTGAACGATCGAAGAGTAGTGTGACGTGCACCAGTATACTTTATTATGTTACAGCATACCAGCTGCAGTCCTCGGTAGTATAGTGGTCAGTATCCCCGCCTGTTTTTTCTTCTCCATTATGTATCGATATTGCTCTAGTTTTTATTTTATTTTATTTTTCTATTATTAATGTTTATTTTATTTCATATTATTAACCTCACTCTCTATAATAGACTGAGAAGGGTTCAATTTCTTTCCCACCTTTTTCTGTTTAATTATAATTGTACATATAAATAAATGATTTAAATATGAATGATTCCCTCTGTGTTTCTCTCTCTTTTTACATTTAGTCAAAACTATTTAGTCAAGTTTTGACTAAATGTTTTAACGTTGGCCGGGAATCGAGATGAGGGTCTGGTGTATGTCTGTATGTGTATGTGTGTGTGTGTGTGTAGAGCAATTCAGAGAAAAGTGCAGGACCGATCTTCATGAAACTTCACATGAGAGTTCCTGGGTATGATATCCCCAGATGATTTTTTCACTTTTTACATTTAGTCAAGTTTTGACTAAATGTTTTAACATAGAGGGAGAATCGAGACGAGGGTCGTGGTGTGTGTGTGTGTGTGTGTGTGTGTGTGTGTGTCTGTGCGTGTGTGTGTGTAGAGCGATTCAGACCAAACTACTGGTCCGATCTTTATGAAATTTTCAATGAGAGTTCCTGGGAA
The DNA here is from genome assembly GCF_037325665.1 of Littorina saxatilis. Lineage (NCBI taxonomy): Eukaryota > Metazoa > Mollusca > Gastropoda > Littorinimorpha > Littorinidae > Littorina > Littorina saxatilis. Next base: position 20,349,208 of record NC_090253.1, on the reverse strand, counting down.
TGATATCCCCGGAAGTTTTTTTCTTTTTACGATAAATACCTTTGATGACGTCATATCCGGCTTTTTGTAAAAGTTGAGGCGGCACTGTCACACCCTCATTTTTCAATCAAATTGATTGACATTTTGGCCAAGCAATCTTCGACGAAGGCCGGACTTCGGTATTGCATTTCAGCTTGGTGGCTTAAAAATTAATTAATGACTTTGGTCATTAAAAATCTGAAAATTGTAAAAAAAAATTTTTTTTCAATAAAACGATCCAAATTTACGTTCGTCTTATTCTTCATCATTTTCCGATTCCAAAAACATATAAATATGTTATATTTGGATTAAAAACAAGCTCTGAAAATTAAAAATATAAAAATTATGATCAAAATTAAATTTTCCAAATCAATTTAAAAACACTTTCATCTTATTCCTTGTCGGTTCCTGATTCCAGAAACATATAGATATGATATGTTTGGATACGTCATTCGTCTCGCAGACTAAACTGATGGTGTGACGGCGAACGCAAGAAGAAGAAGAAGATATGTTTGGATTAAAAACACGCTCAGAAAGTTAAAACGAAGAGAGGTACAGAAAAGCGTGCTATCCTTCTCAGCGCAACTACTACCCCGCTCTTCTTGTCAATTTCACTGCCTTTGCCACGAGCGGTGGACTGACGATGCTACGAGTATACGGTCTTGCTGAAAAATTGCTATGCGTTCAGTTTCATTCTGTGAGTTCGACAGCTTGACTAAATGTTGTATTTTCGCCTTACACGACTTCTTTGATAAATGTCTTTGATGTCGTCATGCATATCCGGCTTTTGATAAAAGTTGATGCGGCACCGTCACGTGATCACGCTTTTATTTTTTTAACCAATTTTGTTGACATTTTGGTCAAGTAATGTTCGACGAAGGCCGGACTTTGGTATTGCAATTTCAGCTTGGAGGCTTTAAAATTAATTTATGAGTTTGCTCATTAAAGTTGTCATGAAAATTAAATTTGTGCAGATTCAAAATTGAAAGCATCGTATTCCTCATGAAATTCTGAATCTGAAAATATATACATTATGTCATGTTTACTCTAAAATTTGATCACAATTAACGATAAAAGTATATTAGGTACTACGATTAAAATCTTAAAAATCAAGTCCAAAAATGATTTAATCTTTTTCTTTATCATTTCCTGATTTGAAAAACATAAATATGTTATGTCTGTACATGTATATAAACACTAGAGGAATACCCGGCTTCGCCGGGGTGAATCGCGAGACAGAGACAGACAGCGTGGCGGTTCACCACAATCACCTTTGAAGGCGAAGTCCTCTCGAACGGGATTGAGAATTTTAGAGCTTATTTCTAAGCAATATATATTATCTGTTATGGCTTCTCAAATGCCAGAACATACAGACAGACAAAAGCCGCCAGACCCCATCACAAACAGAACTCTACAATCCACAGGTGTTGCCTCCACACACACACACACACACATACACACACACACACACACACACACACACACACACACACACACACACACACACACAGAAGCCGTATATATCTATCTATATATATAAATATATAGAGATAGGTGACAGTGGATTTTTCGATAAATAGATTCGACCTTTGCACTTTTACAGTGAGGACAACTTACGGGTACATGCAAGGAAAGCCCACAACTTGTAAGGCGAACAACTCTGCAGAGTCTGCTGTGAAGGGCGACGGTAGTCTCCCTGTCACACTCGACCCCCTTTGAATGAACTTTGTCCCCAAAGTTCCGAACCATGGACCCGCCAAGCTTAGGTCCCTCCCAGGTGGAATGGGAACAGCACGAAAATGATTCAGTGGCCTGAACATTTCATGTCGAGTCCCATCGCTGTCGACGACGCCAAATGTAATCGAGTGCCGAAACACCACAATCACCTTTGAAGGCGAAGTCCACTCAAACGGGATTGAGAATAACTGTTATGGCTTCTCGAAGGAAGGCCTGAACATACAGACACACCAAAGCCGCCAGACCGCATCACAAACAGAACTCTACAATCCACAGGTGTTGCCCACACACACACACAAACACACACACACAGAGAAGCCGTATATATATATGTATATCTATATCTTTAAATATATAGAGATAGATGACAGTGTATTTTTCGCGTGGCTATAAATTGATTCGACCTTTTCACTTTTACAGTAAGGACAACTTACGGGTGCAATGAAAGCGTTCTGGACAGTGCAGTGACATTCTAAAAATAGTAACGTAGTAACGGAAATATGGATTGACGCCACACGAAGGAAGGGAGATAAACGCTGAAAACTTTCTTTCTTTCTTTATTTGGTGTTTAACGTCGTTTTCAACCACGAAGGGTTATATCGTGACGGGAACGCTGAAAACACTGGAGAAGATAAGGAAGAGTTACTGGGAATGGATCCAGAGAAAAACCAAAATCGGTTCAGCGCTGCGCGCTGAGTGCACGTGTTGAAATATCTCATCGAGCAGGTTGTGTCCGGGGTGTACCTGAATATGGGCACAAAATTTGAAACAGATCCATCGAGAACCTTGGGCGTGCATCGCGGACACACACACACACACACACAGACACAGACACAAGTCGTATATATATATATAAGCTCAGAAAGTTAGAAAATATACAGAAAAGCGCGCTTTCCTGCTTAGAGAAATACGCTACCGCGCTATACTGGCTTATTAATTTCACTTCGTTTTGCACGTGAAAAGTGAGCGATTTCCTTGTCGCAGGGATTGACGAAGCTGTATTGTCTTGGTGAAAAAATGCAGTGCGTTCAGTTTCATTCTGTGAGTTTGACAGCTTGACTAAATGTAGTTATTCCCCCCTCTGCTTCTTTACCTCTGTAAACTTGTAGGGGTAGTTATTTTTCGATAATGACCCAGCAACCAAACAAATAACGACCCAGCAACAGCCTGAATCCTCGATAGTGCAATGGGTTGAGAAGTTGTTCTGTTTCGGTACTACTTTTTGCGACTGAAAAGTTTCGAACGCTCTAACGTACGAAGTATACATCTCTGGAGCAAACAATACAAACATACCGCATTTAAATTAACAACTACAGGCCTGAACACATGAATCTTCATATAAAATCCATGAGTTCGGTTGTTTTCTGAATCTAGATTTGCCGTGCTCAAACGTTCATCACAAGCAATTTCCCGCAAGGCAAGTAACTCATACTTTGTCTAGCGATGCTGTTCAAAATCATCAATGGACTTGTACCTGCCTTACCCCCTGACTCCTTCCTCACCACAGAATACATATAGAACAGAAGCGGCATTCACGTCTTCGGGATGTTCCGTGATTTTCCGGAAAACCTCGGGCCGCCATTTTCTTATGTTTGCACGGAGGCTTGTAAAAATGTCGCTCTCCAGAGAGAAGTGTCCGAGAGGACGGCATATAGAGAATACTACATGGCTTGCTGTGTCGTACCAGATTTACACGAGTTTATTTTTTTACAGTTAGTCAAGTTTTGACTAAATGTTTTAACATAGAGGGGGAATCGAGACGAGGGTCGTGGTGTATGTGCGTGTGTGTGTGTGTGTGTGTGTGTGTGTGTGTGTGTGTGTGTGTGTGTGTGTGTCTGTCTGTCTGTCTGTGTGTGTGTGTAGAGCGATTCAGACTAAACTACTGGACCGATCTTTATGAAATTTTACATGAGAGTTCATGGGTATGATATCCCCGGACGTTTTTATTTTTATTTTTATTTTTTATAAATGTCTTTGATGACGTCATATCCGGCTTTTTGTAAAAGTTGAAGCGGCACTGTCACACCCTCATTTTTCAATTAAATTGATTGAAATTTTGGCCAAGCAATCTCCGACAAAGCCCGGACTTCGGTATTGCATTTCAGCTTGGTGGCTTAAAAATTAATTAATGACTTTGGTCATTAAAAATCTGCAAATTGTAAAAAAAATATTATTTTTATAAAATGATCCAAATTTACGTTCATCTTATTCTTCATCATTTTCTGATTCCAAAAACATATAAATATGCTATAGTTGGATTAAAAACAAGCCCTGAAAATTAAAAATATAAAAATTATAATTAAAATTAAATTTCCAAAATCGATTTAAAAACACTTTCATCTTATTCCTTGTCTGTTCCTGATTCCAAAAACATATAGATATGATATGTTTGGATTAAAAACACGCTCAGAAACTTAAAACGAAGAGAGCTACAGAAAAGCATGCTATGGAACACAGCGATCCCACAACCGCGCTAAACAGGCTCGTCAGTTTCACTGCGTTTTGCACGAGCGGCGGACTACGGTCAGTGTTAAAAAATGCAGTGCGTTCAGTTTCATTCTGTGAATTCCACAGCTTGACTAAATGTAGTAATTTCGCCTTACGCGACTTGTTTAAATATTGAACTGTTACCACACAGAAATTATCACTCATCTGGGTCATTGTCTGACTCGTGTTTTCTCATAGAAATATCCAACAACAATATCCGATTCACATTATGCCTCACATCATTCAACTTAATGTAAATCTAAATATAGGTCCCTGGTGCCACACATTCTAGGCGTGATGGAAAATTACCATGCACCTGCCGCCGGAGAAGACAGGCACAATGATGACCCCACTGTGACCCCAAAATGTGACGGGGGTCAACCAAACTAGGGTCACATCGGAACATTGTCAAACCCTTCAAGTGTTTTAAGTTTCAAAGCTCTAGCTTCACAAACGCCCGAGATAACGTCAATGTTGACTTATGAATCGCACATGACCCCCTGTGACCCCAAAAGTTGACGAGGGTCAATCTAACTTATGTCAAGTTGGTATACGGTAGATTATCAATCCCTAGATATCTGCAAAGTATCAAAGCTCTAGATTAAAAAACATCCGAGATAACCTCAAAGTTAAATTTTTATGAAACGAACATGACCCCACGGTGACCCCAAAATTTGACGAGGGTCAACCAAACTTTGTAAGATCATCAAACTCTGACAGCTAGTGTACACAGTTTTAGAGGTCTAGCTTGAAAAACATCCGAGATAACCTCAACGTTAAGTTTTTGTGACACGAACATGACCCCGCTGTGACCCCAATATTTGACGAGGGGCAACTAAACTGGGGTCACTTTGTAAGATCATCAAACTCTGACAATGTACAAAGTTTCAGAGGTCTAGCTTGAAAAACTTCCAAGATAACCTCAACGTTAAGTTTATTATAAAACGAACATGACCTCGCTGTGACCCCAATACTTGACGAGGGTCAACCAAACTGGGGTCACTTTGTAAGATCATCAAACTCGGACAGTGTACAAAGTTTCAGAGGTCTAGCTTGAAAAACTTCCAAGATAACCTCAACGTTAAGTTTAATTATGAAACGAACATGACCCCGCTGTGACCCCAATACTTGACGAGGGTCAACCAAACTGGGGTCACTTTGTAAGATCATCAAACGCGGACAGTGTACAAAGTTTCAGAGGTCTAGCGTGAAAAACCTCCGAGATACCTAAACGTTAAATTTCAGTGTTTTGTCCACGGGGGGACGGCCGGCCGGCCGGCCGCCTGGGCCAGGCCCGGGTGGACATACAACCGGACACATAAGATTCGTAATACTCACCAATTACTCAGGTGAGTCAAAAACCGGAAGGTTTAACCCCCTAAAGTCGACTTATAAATAACCTTTTCAGTGTAGTGAGTGGCTTATACCGAGACAGCTGCAAACATAACAACATGGCGGACGCTGTGACGGCCTTGAACCAACTTTTCGCCCTTGCGAAGAGGCGTTGCCGCTTCTGTTCTATGTATTCTGTGTTCCTCACCCCGGTGAGCGTATCTCGGCGCCGAGTCAAGCCTAAAGCCTACGAGGGGTATGAGAGCCAAAACATCCTCCAGAGACAGGCAACCAACAACAGCCGCTGTTTCAAAGCTCCTACCTCAAAGACTGATCAATACAGGAACTCGTTCTTTATAAAGACAGTGATCGAGTGGAACAATTTGAGCGAAGCCACCGTCACCCTGACCACGCCCAGCGCCTTCTCATCGGCGTTAGGGGGGCAGAAACCAGTGTGAGAGCCTCAGTAGTTTTTATCCAGTTTTTAACATTGTAACATAGCATTTTTTAACTGTTCTTGAAAAGCCTACATTCTAGGGCAAACGGACTAAAACCGCAAGTACAGCAGCAAGAAGACCAGCTGGAGTTGTACACTATATCCACCTTGTGTACAGTGAACTTTTAAGACTCTTTTAGATGCGCACACCCAAAAAACGTCACGTTGATAGTCGTCGTCGGCTTCTGTGGCGCACCCGCCAACCACCAACCCAGGCGGGTTATCCAGATCCAGATCCAGACAAGAGTAGTTCTTTTCACTCAGTTTCTTCGACAACAGACTGCAATCCGAGGGTCAGTTTTCAACAATATTTCATTTAATAAACAGATCACACGCAATCAAATGCACACATCTCATCAATGTTAACAACATAAAGCAGTTTCATACACTATTTTCCCCAGAAAACTGAACTTCATACAGTTTTTAACGTTGGAACACGGGTGCAAAAGTTCGTCTGCTAGTCCCATTTGACGAAAGAACATTATCCTAAGCGATACCAAAACATATATAGAACACACAATATCTGCCTTTGCTGCCACAGCAGAATAACAGCATATCTGTGTACTTGATTTTAGTCCAAAATAGGAAAACTGACAAGAAGTGTTAACAGAATGGAATGATTTGCACGGAACTATACAACCGCGCATTAATCGATCGCCTGCGCAGGTTGACTGGTTGAGTGAATAGGATTCGATCAAACTTTCGCAAAAAAACTCTTTTCTTTGAATAACTGAAGAAAGGAGCAATAAAGAGGTTACACACCTCGTCTCAGTGATAATGGTCTCAGTTCGCGGTCATGAAAAAGCTCGCTAAAGCTCGCATTTTTCATGATCCGCTAACTTCGACCATTATTTTTAATAATCACTGAGACTCGGCGTGTAACCTCTACTTATTTCGTCTTACCCAACTTGTTCTTTTTGGAATAGGCACCTTACATTTATTTTGGACTTTTACTGGGTGAACATTATCATTGCAAATGTACTGCAATTGTTTTGCTATAGTTTGGTGTGACACCGACAGACTGAGCATTTGCTCAGTATCTTGTGAGCATTATTCACCCCTCGCAGTACTGTGGTGTTCATGTAGCAGTGAATTCTTTACATTGCTGAAACAATCTACATGTGGTAATTCTTGAAATATTCATTTCTAATTCAAAATTATATTGACATTCATTCAATGTCACAAAGCAGTTCAATCCAGTGGACATGTATATTGTCAGCCCTGAAAGTCAAACAAATGGTTTACTCGCCTTTGGCTAGTGATTCTGAAAATTTACTAGCCAGAGCAAACTTTACTAGCCAAACCAAAAATTTGTTTCAGCAACTTTACTCGAATTTCGGAAGTAGATGAATATTTCTACTCGCTACATGGCGAGTAAAATAATCGCCATTTTCAGGCCTGATTGTATTGACGAGTGTGTGGGCATATTTACCTGTGGCTGTTTTGCAGCAAACATTTGCATGTGATTTTGCACCTGTGTGGTTCTCATTTTGAAGAACAAATGTTTGTATGTGGGTACCCGTCAGTGTCTGAATAATTTCTGTTCTTGTCGTCAATTCCAATCTGCTAGTTTGCTGAAGAACGTGAAAATTAAATTGTACATTATCATATATTGTTCTCTTTTTGCATTTTAGAAATTACGTTAAAGATCACAAATATCTATTCTGTCGAGTCAAACATGTGAATGTGTTAAAATAATTTCCTCTGTTTTTCTCTCTCAAACCCACACACACACACAAAGTGAAAAAAAAGCTTCAACTAAAATTTTTATTTTCACTCAAACATGACAACCAACAAACAACACAGCAGCTCAGCTTAATAATGTTATATGATATTTTGTCTTTTCACACTTTCATTTACTCAACTCTCTCACTTCAAAACCCCACCCTCCCCCTTTCCCTGGCACTACTTTTGAATGCAACAAAATTCATCTTACAATTACATCTTATGAGACATTGTGCCATATTGTTGCAGGCATTTATCATTGCAACTGACCTGACTAAATTCTTAACAATGTGAGCACATTTTTACCTGCATTAACTTGCAATGGAAATGAAAGCGTATTGGTTAACCTCCTTGGTATACAGGTATGAAATCATGACATCCGCTACAAAATCAATGCACTGCCCAACAGTCAAACATGGGATATGGCTTTAAATTCAAGAAAGGCTACAGTGAATGATGCCATGTTAAATTGCAGCATTTCACAATCTCGAATACCTCACTAATTTGTAACAGAAAGCTGCAAGCTAACTTGATAAGAGTACTTATTCTTAGCAACACCTTACAAATTGAGAGAGAGAGAGATGATTTCGACTTTCTGTATTGTTAATCATTGAGTGAGGCAAGTCTTCATACCCCATTTGCAGAAAGGTGTTCAGGCATTGAGAAAAAAAAAGTCCTGACCTGGCCATATTTACCAAACAAATGATTATAAAAACAACCAAAAATAGCTTATCACATTGTAACACATGTACCACTTGTTTCTCCTCACCAAGGAGAATACAACTATTTATGCACTAAATTTCAACAAGAATCCCCTCCCCCCTTAACTTCACATAAAAGACAAAAATAAAAAGATACCATAAAATATTTCAGAGATTGTATAGTGAAGAATGGAAGCCTACTTGAAGATGAAATCATCTGTATAATCATCTGTATAAATGACTTCTCCCAATTTCACTTTTAAACTATTTCACAATCAGAAATCACATTCACGTAGGATACACACAGCAACCACATTTGTACACAAGAAATATGTATACCCTAATAGTGTTAGCCTACACGTTCCGCCCATGTCAATCAAACCACACCACTTCCTGCCTTTCATTTTCCCAATAACATTAGCACAGAGAGTTATCAAATTACAAAACATGGCATTTCATGGGTCAACATCATAAATAAATCAGCCAACTCTCTCCTCTAAACTGATACACAGTTGTCCATTTCATTCTTGCAGGAAATACAAAATTACGTAACTTAAAAGAAAAAGACAAACATAGGATGGAGGAAAGCACAAGCAAATTAGCGTTCATGTTCAAACACAATTATAGACCTTCAGTCTTTTAGAAGGAAGATGCATCAAGCTAAAACAAAAGACAAAAACAGTAACACGTCACCTCAATTTGGCTGGAATTGCAATTCAATTTTGCACAGTGATAAGCCAAATTTCACCTTCAGGTTTAATTTGGCCAAAGTGTTACTGACAATCACATCATCAGTACGACAATGAAACAAATAAAAATGCAACTACATGTACATGAACAGCAACAAAAGAGTAAAAAAACTGTTCATTTCAGATTAATCCGACCAAAACTGAAGACCGGAGTACATGTATGGAACTAAAAGTAACAAGCCATCTTGAAGACACCATAAAAATAGACTGCATATATACCGGTATATTTTATTCGATATTCTGCTTAACAGTTGACAAAGATCAAAAGTCATTCAACTGTGTGTGATTGAAGTCTACCCAAACCCAAAAAGTTACACTACACTTGTTGAAATTTTTTTTCCTGCACAACAAAAAGGAACAAGTTTTTGGCCAATAGTGGAAAAGAATACAAACAATCCGGTACATAGAAGCAAAGCAGAAAATAAATAAAAACTCACGACAACTGTACAACTGAATGGGTCAAGGCGGAGTGAGTAGGAATGTAAGAGATAAGAAATGTTTGTTGCTGAGTGCTCCACATTTCTCTACATGGTGTTTTGTTTCTCTTGACGCCGTTTCTGGACTTACCTTTCAGTTAAAATTCAGCTAGCACCAAAAGAAGAATGTTTTGTGTAAATTTGAATCTGCTGTTGAATTCTTTTTCAGAAAACAAAACTCTTGTCTCTTGTGTGAAGCACAGACTTTTACTCTTTATTTGGTGTTTAACGTGGTTTTCAACCGTTCAAGGTTATATCGCGACGGCGGGAAGGGGGTGATGGAATAGAGCCACTTGTCAATTGTTTCTTGTGTACACAAAAGCACTAATCAAAAATTTGCTCCAGGGGCTTGCAACGTAGTACAATATATTACCTTACTGGGAGAATGCAAGTTTCCAGTACAAAGGACTTAACATTTCTTACATACTGCTTGACTAAAATCTTTACAAACATTGACTATATTCTATACAAGAAACACTTAACAAGGGTAAAAGGAGAAACAGAATCCGTTAGTCGCCTCTTACGACATGCTGGGGAGCATCGGGTAAATTCTTTCTCGTCCCAATCAAAATGGGACTGCCCCTAACCCGCGGGGGGCTGTGAAGCACAGACATCTTTATGACAAAATACTCTTTCATCAGAATGACAACTGTAACAGCTCTTTTTGAAACCAATGAAACATTGCTTCTGTGGCATACAATTTAGACTGGTCTAACTTGAGAATTGTATCAGTTTGATAGGGCTGTACTTTTTTCTGCTTGAAGAACATTACCTAATTCACACGATTTCAATCAAGAAGCCAGGAATAAAAGGCTAAAAGCAAGAAAAGAGACTAGATCACAATGCTGCAGGTCATTTTCTGTCACTGGCCGCTGGTCAGACAGATGGTAGACATGTTTGGAGAGCGTTCCTCTTCACTTCTGCAACACACAAACCAGGTAGGAAAACATTAGAGACCAGCTCACTATGCAGTCCAAGGGATGTATACATAGAGATTACACAACGTCATCGAGTGAGGGACCAAAAAATATTGAAACTCGAGGATGATTTTTTTGTGGTATCAACCGAGACAGTAGGTCGAGGTTGATACCACACAAAAAAATCATCGAGAGTTTCAATATTTTTTGGTCCCTCACAAGATGACGTTTGTGTAATTTGTGTATACAATGATAAATTGATTGTATACAATGATCAATCTCTATACCTTCCTGTCACTGGAAGCAGCAACACTTGAAAGCATAAGTTCCCTTGACAAACGTCATTTATGATTGGCGTCATCTATGAATGACGTCACTGTCTAGACAAGACAAGTGCCGGTATCGGCAAACCTTGTCGCGGCAAAGGGCTATGACCCGTGCCTTGATACCATTGAGATCATAGGAGATGCACAGCAGTGCCGATACCAGGTTTCTTTAGCTTCACTTTAAAATGATATCAGAACGATAGTTATTCACTTGAAAGTGAACACAGGAGAGTTGTATACAGCAAAATAACCATGCACACCAAGACACAAACACACAGCAACAGTAGAATACTCTGTGTGTGTGTGTGTGTGTGTGTGTGTGTGTGTGTGTGTGTGTGTGTGTGTGTGTGTGTGTGTGTGTGTGTGTGTGTGTGTGTAATAACTGAAAGGGTAAGACCTTGAGACATGTTCTTGTGTAAAGATACTGCTAATTAGAAACCAGGCTGAACCAAAGCCTCACCTTTTACTTCCAAGAAGTAGGCACGTCGGTATTCAAGAACAGCAGGCATAGAACTTGGATCCCACAGACGTTGAGAGCAGTGGTAGCAGGGACAGATGATCATCACACAACGAGATGAGCGATGAGCTGACCATGTCCAGCATGACGCGTTGCACAGGCCATCTTGCTGCCAGATTCAGTCTGGATGCCCATTGTGTGTGTAGAGAAGAATGTTCCAGTGACCAGCAGGTGAAAATCACCAGCAGCATTCCCTTACAAAAAACACCATAAACAATTTTTTCCCCGACCTAAATAGCTCTTCTTTGAAGCTTACTTCCATCATACTTTCTTATGTTGACTTTGATGCCAGCGAGGATGACATTTGACAATGTTTTGCGGTGTACATCTAATTGTTGCAGTTAATTAGAGGTCACATTTAAATTACTTCCAGAGCTTTGATTTTATAATGATCACTGGTAATCTTGAACTTCAGTGTGTTAAATTCATAGCTCAGAATTCAGAGGCATCTGAGCCTCCAAATTTGCAGAACCTGCACTTGTAAGTAAAACAAGTCATTTTAGATCCCTTTGAAGTCACGGAATGAACTGTACCTTTGTGTACGATTGCATTTCATTTACATGCGTCAAAGACGGAATTATCCGTGAATTGCGACAGGGGACGTAACTCTGTCGTGTAAATGATGTACCTTGGTTAAAAACGTAAGCTTTTTGGCGTCATTTTCATCGATCAAATAACCAAATAAATTAATTATGCTTAAGTTTAGAGCTCAATCCGTCAATTAATTTCACGACAAATGTTCTTTGGCTTGTTTACAGGGACTTGTATCAAAAATAAGTAAAGAATGCCACTGAATTCTGAGCTATGAATTTAACACACTAAAGTTCAAGATTACCAAATCTCTTGTTTTGCTGCACTCTTTTCACTGGTTACTAAAGTACATAGTGTTTAACTGCCCTACACATGGATACAAACACTTGGAATCAAGAACAATGTTCATCTATGAAACCATGGGATCAATTATTCTTGAGATCACGCATGAATGCTGTGCACAAAACGGCCCTGATCATTTTGCAGCACACGAATGTTTTTCTCCTATTTCAGTAAAAATTTGCAAAGAGACAGAAACTTGATTTCTTATATATGCTAAACATATACCCAAAACAACTGTTCAAACTGAGAAAAAAAAAGACAAAAGCAAATCCAAAGCAACAAATGTACATACAAGTAAGTATATTTTACAAGAAAAATAATTACAATCAGTGATAGAGTATAAAACAAAATTTGGTATTCTCTTTGAAAATGTCACTAATCCAGAGCATACAAGGTTTAAACTGCTTTTCTCCTGTAATTGTCAACAGACCTTCAACTGGAACAGTTCCTTGGTCACTGCTAAGCTTTTTGCATGCAAGCAATGCCATTGAATTGTGATCCTAACGTTCAGATAAGCCATCTCAGCTTGGAGAGCAATACTTGAACTGCAGAAACTTTCAAAAATGTCCTGAACAAAAGGAGCAAAGATTATCAATACTGCGTTTACTGTGTTTAACAGCTAATAAAACACTCGTCAAGAAACACAACAAACTAATGACAGGTATCAACAGTCACAATGAAGAACGAAAGATGCTGAAAACATTGGCTGCCACTTACAAAAAAATCCTGGTATTCAGTGCATAACACATTCCTTTGGATTACTTGACGGTAGTCAGGAACATTAAGTTTGCTTACTGAAAACATTACAGGCAAAGTGTGCACAACTTTAACATAAAAAAAGAAGAAAATATGTGACAGGAAAACATACACACCGAAACGTAAGCACTACATAATGCAACAAACCATTTCATAAAAAATTACAAATTTGAACAGACTTTTCCAAGAACATACATATATATTTATCTGAGAAGTAGCAACCTTCATTCACACTAAAGCGCGCACACACACACACATAACACTAACCTGCACGCTCTTTTCTCTCATTCCACTTTGCCTTTTCACTTCCTAGCTTCCTCCTATTTTTTTTCTTGTCGACAAGCACTCAAGCACAAAATAAACAATTAAAATGTCGAGCCAATTGCAATGTCATCATAAACGAAGCTGAGCTGATGTAAATTATGTCACGCATATTATATATATACCATATCATACAACAAAGTCATTAACAATTGAACGACACACACAAACTTTCCATCTATTCCAGTAAAACTTAGCACTGTCTGCTTTTGTAAATTGATTCAGTTCGTCCTTAAACTCACGTGACTAGTCACAAAAGAAAAATGTTCAATCCACTGCTGACCAATGCATTCAGAAAAACAAACAAATCTCCAAATCCATAATAAAAATAATTAAAAAAATGCCTCCACAAAAAAACTTTTTGTTGCTGTTGCTAGATATAACAAATTCTAGTGAAAATGAGTGAAAAAAACACAAGTATGTTTATGGGAAAATTTCATGATGCTGACAAGTAAATTCATGCTTACAAACAAAACATTGACCGCTGACTTGCATAAAGGAGGGGTAGGTAGGAATCAAATATGTTACATCAGATATTCACATACAATTTACATACATACAACCCAAGCAATCATCATACATATATATGTGAGGACAGTGTTGTCTGAATATGTCCATCCATAACTGAATACAATTCACTTGTTCAAACTCACTTTTCAACAATGTTCAACTCTTGTTCAAACTCACTTTTCAACAATGTTGATCAATTCCCTTGAAATTATCTGATGCTTTTTCTTTTTTTTCTTTTTCTTTTTTTCTCCACACTTGTTGAGGTAAGTTTTATAAGGAGGATGATGTATCAATCAATGCCAGAAACACTGTCACCGATTCTGCAAAGTGTTAGACTGTGACAGCAAGTCTGACACACAAGATTTTAAAGTGTCTGTTTTTCTGTGTCTGAGCTCATGTGCGCACATGTATGTATGTGCCTGTGTGTGCATGTGCACTAGTGTTTGTGAGAACATAACTTGATAGAGAATTGAAGTGCTTGATAGCAATTCCGTCCTTGTATAGAAGCATCTCAACATACATACACCCTTGTACATATATTCAAAATTACATTCAGCGCATAAACAGCACACGGAATTCACACACACACACGCCGTCTTTCTCTGTGTCATGTTCACAATCAATTTTCAAATTCAAACTCAAAACAATCATTTCTTTTTCCACAGAATTCAGCATCATGTTAATCCTTATTTCTCATTTAAAGTGTGTACATTTTCTTGAAAACTTGACACATCTGCAGTGAACAGTATGTACATATAAATATATACCTACATGAATACACAAGCAAAAGATGATGTGAATACCTGCAGCCATTGAAAACATTACCCGACTTAGTATCTGCATCACCATTTCAAAATGCATTTCCTCTAAAATGTCTGTTCTTTTAATACTTGTTAATGCCGAATGACACTGAAAATGACATTGCCTCACAACAAAATACCTGTAAAACTGACATTGTCTCCAAATCATAACACTCAACCATCTATAAAACTAAAAGCCATTCTGAGAGGAATTAATTTTCTTAGTCAAACATGCCACAACACATTTGTCAATTGAATAGATGTACGCTATACTCCAAACAGTGTCATAGAAAACACAAAGAACATTTTCATCATTTACTTTCTTTTATCATTTTTATTTTACACTAAACCACCATGTAAACTTGGCAGTCGATGCCCTGAGAGAAATTATCCCCCTTTACCTAAACAAGAAAGAATATTTGGGCTAAACTGTGCGAGTCATGGCAGAGAAAAAAAACCGGATTGATCCGAGGCAAGCCAGTTGTGATAAAAAAGCGATGATGAAAGCCACCCTTTACCTCTGCTTAATGAGCTGCAAACCGGCAGCGAAAACCACATCAATGAAAGGCATTTCTGTATGTAAGCAGGCTATAATATAATATTTATATATATTCAAGTACACCACCTTAGAAGTTAGATGTGTTCACACTTTTGTGAACAGAACACGCATTTAGCATTTCATTTCAATTCAACCATTACTGTACACGAGAAGCATGTGACAAGCCAGCGAAAATAACAAAGGAGGCAACTGATCACCCATCAGTTGAGAAACGGAACAAGCAACATACAATTCAACAATGTGCCACAGCCTGGCAATTTATTTGAAATTAAAAGATATAACGACAGTGTTTCCATGGCTGATACAGCAAGTTCTCACCTTGCTTCACTCAAATTACTTAGCAAAGGGGTTGATTTTGTTTGTTTGTTTGTTTGTTTGCTTAACGCCCAGCCGACCACGAAGGGCCATATCAGGGCGGTGCTGTTTGACATTTAACGTGCGCCACACACAAGACAGAAGTCGCAGCACAGGCTTCATGTCTCACCCAGTCACATTATTCTGACACCGGACCAACCAGTCCTAGCACTAACCCCATAATGCCAGACGCCATGCGGAGCAGCCACTAGATTGCCAATTTTAAAGTCTTAGGTATGACCCGGCCGGGGTTCGAACCCACGACCTCCCGATCACTGGGCGGACGCCTTACCACTAGGCCAACCGTGCCGGTAAAGGGGTTGATTCAGACTGCTTGTGTGTGTCATTAACACTGGGTATTAATTCAAATTGCTTTTTTGCTTCATTAATCTTCTAGAGATATTCAAATCAGTCCTGAAGCCCGTGGAAAAGTTGCAGGACTTTTCCAAATTCTTGACCAGAAATATTTTAAAAAATCAAGACTTTCTGTGAGCTGACCGCACAAATCTCTTTCTGGGTGTCAGAAAAAAAAGGTATTTACACAAACTGTATACAGATCTACATCTGTACATGTTTTCATGCTCATCTCACGACATGCTGTACCTCCCATGGAAACAGTGCCACAAACAAACACACACATTTGTTCATGGAAAATATGGAAACAAAGTTAATCTGACATTACAAATGATTAGAAAAAAAAGTACAGCTTCATGAATTAAGGCAGAAAAAAAATCCTTTTGAAGGTTAACACTATTCCACCCTCCAAACCCCCTGGATCTGTAAATCCGTGCTAAACACACAGCCCTTACAACAGCAACTTTACAAATATCTCAACATGGTCACAAACAAATGAGGAAATGTGTACGATGGACACAAGGAACATCTCGCCCAAAACTGTTAAGGTATGCACGAAGATGCCCGGCGCAAATGCGAAGCACACGGCAACACACGTTAGAATTCTGTATCACAGAAAAGTAGGGCCCATGCGTGCATGGCTGTGGGTATGTGTATGAATGCGGATCTGTCAGACTTCAAACAACTCATATAGCACCTCATTAACACAACACAAAAGCGGATGGTACAGCTTGAAGTCTCTGTCACAAGCAGCAATGGTGGGCAGGACAGGGGTGGACATACCAGTGAGAAAGGGGGAAGGTAGCGGATGCATTCTACTGGATGGGTGTGACGGAAGCAGTGCCGTAACATGTGCTTTGTATCGCACTTTTTTCTTCAGAATGTTAAATTGGAGGCCAGGGGTGGTGTGCACAAAAAAGTGCCCTCCTGTGTTGAACCCAAGTACTGGGTGGGCAGGTTGCAATCTCAGACAAATCTCTATTTTAACTACTCCTAACCAGCGCTTGGTTGCCACCAGTTGGGCACTTTCATGTGCCCACCACCCCTGAATGTAGGAATGCAGCCTAGTATACCATGCCCCCTAATGCTGAAATACAAGAAATTATTAATGAAAGGATCTTATCATCCCTTTCTGAAGTGGAGATTTACTTGAAACTGCGCACACAAAATTGTGTCACATTCTTCAGACATGAGACCAGCAAATGTTCAAAAAGTAGGAAAGTAAGCCGGGGTGTGGGGTCCAGGGGCAACGCCCCGGTAGGGGGTTCAGGGGGGCTTCGCCCCCCCCTGACGGAAAATGAATGTTAGAATTATAAAGGCCATTTTGGGGCCTCTCCTGATAGCAAAAAATGAGATCATGCCTTTTTAAAAAGCTATAAAACCCACAAGAATAATATGTTTTAGCATTTTAAACAAAAGTGTGATTTATAACAATCACACACACACAAAACTTTCCCCTTATTTTTTCAGTTGCTAATGAAAGATGAAACACCCGACTACGTTCTCATCAACTAATTTCGGTGGTGCACTCGCCCTATCGCAAAAAGAAAAAAATGACAAAAGTTCGCTTGCATTTATTTTATAGAATTCTCGCGACCTGGCGAAAAAAATGTCGATGCACCTCTAGCCCTATGTATCTGCTAGTGGTACCGGTCAGTATCGTCCACAACCAACCACTCAAAACGACGTACTTTGCCGTAACCTGACCCTGGGGTCCGGAGCCAAATCGCCGACCGGATTTTTGAGTGGACGTGGTTTGCAGCGAGAGTTATCTTTTCCTAGCTTGCCCCATGCATAGATGCTACACCAAGTCCGTATTTCACCACGCAGTAGCCGTTGTCGCACCACGTGCACACGGCCTGACCGGGAATGGATATCTTGGGCTGGCGCCTTTCTTTCTTGTTGATAGTGACAGTCACTTCTTCTGACAGCCAGTTGGCTTTCCACTTGTTTTTCACACTTTGGTCGTCGATCGTAAGAGCTTCCACAATACGGAATCCAGACGCCATGATGCTACCTTTTTCACCTTCGGCGTTTGAAGATCGGCAGCCAATCAAAACAACCCACAAACCGCCATCGGTGAATAATTAAGCCCCGGCGATAATCGTCGGAGATCGACAGCCAATCAAACGCGACCCATGATACTGCTATGGGTTCACGCGAGTGCTGGGGTGCGAATGCACCGACTTCAGACGCAGACAGCTTCAGCTGAACGGTTCATACCACCACCTATGGGTTCACGCGAGTGCTGGGGTGCGAATGCACTGACTTCAGACGCAGACAGCTTCAGCTGAACGGTTCATACCACCACCCCCCTCCCCCCTTTTTTCTCAACGAATTTGCATCGATCTCAAGAATGGTCTGTGAGCTAAGGAAAATATCGGAATTCCGATAAAAATCGGACCAGTCCCATGTCTGATTCTTCTCATGGCTCTCTCCTTGCAGATAAACTCAGTGTTCAGTAGAAATGTTGATGCTTCTTTTTTCTTTTTTTTATGAGTGAAAGGAGTTTTTAAAATTCCCCTGTCACCATACTGTTTGCAACCCTTCTTGTTTGTTATTTTTCACAATTCTTGAAGAAAATTACAAAAATGGACAAAGGCCGATTCTCTGGCGAACGTTGATGAAAAGGAAAGCAATGGCTGCAAATTTTTTTTTACAAGACTCAACACTCCCCCTGTTTAGACTTCTTCTTGTTGATCAGTCACCTGTTTAGACAAAATGAACCTCAGAAAACAGCATATTCTGAAGCCGCGCTTGACCAGTTAATTTGAGTGTTAATATTTTTACATCAAACAATCTCAGTCAGCAACACAAACCATGCTCAAAACGAAGAGCAATCATACACATGTCAATGCCAAACATACAAATCATATACAGGCTGGGTATTAGGAAAAGGGGGGCGGAGGAGGGGAGGGGTCGGCCAGGGAATTGGGTGTGAGGGGTGTCAGGCCAGCATCTTTGAGAGATGAAAAAAAGAGCACGACGCAAAAAGACACACCAAGGCACCAAGCAACACATAAGCAGGCAAAAGTAAAGGGATCAGAAATCACATGACTAAAAACGATTGAGGTCATTGTGGGAAATATTAACACATCATCCCCAAAACAATCAAGTCCAAGCTTGAGTAGGTCACTCCTCGGGTAGCGAGAAATGTTTTCTCTTGGCTGTGGAAGAGCAGAGCAGTGTGAGGGCCACAAAACTCACAAGTGTCACAACATGTTTCTCCATAGATAGCATTTGCTTTTCTCTCTTCAGGAAAAACGACAACACGCATGAGTTAGTTTGTTTTTTTAACTGCAGTAGCAGCACCAACCGCAGCTTACAAGTATTGTCATTTCAAGCGACTCCAGCACGAGAGTTCAGGGAAAACAAATGAAGCAAAAATGCTGCAGCCAATGCACTCATTTGTTCCATTCTTAAAGCTGCAATGTAAATAAAATCTGTCACACTGCCCTAGCGAACAGACATGTGAAAATATAATTTTTTCCCGATGAAATTACTTTCAACAAAACTGTTCACATTTCCCATGCATGTTCAGGCAAACGCTTCTTCCAGTGTTAGTCTCTCCGTAACCTGATACTGAAGCATGCTCCTCAGTTTGCTAAATGCCCATGTCAAAAACAAGATGACCGATGTCTCATCCTAGCAGAAACAAGCAGAACTTTCAGCTTGAATGTTTTCGGTTTCTCTCCCTTTCTGCACGATTTTCAATTGTTTTTGTCTCAACAGACAACAAATTTGAACATGTACACAGTACCACACTACAAAAGACGATCTCTGCCGTCCTACGTGGAAAGACGCTCAAACCAAACAGCCCTGGTCTGAGTTTGGTGTATCACAAGCCAGTTCACAAGACGACAACAGTGAAAAGAGAACTTAGAGATGGTTGGCAGCTTCACTATATTTTAAGGAAAAAAAAAAGAAAAAAAAGACTCCAGTGGGCTTAGCCATGCTTCCAGCAAGCGGGCAGTCCGAGAAGCTCCATGCACCAGAACATTCTATGCCGAGTGTGCCACACCTTGTTTTGTTTTTTTAAGTGTTTAGTCACGACCATAAGTCGGTTCACCACCACAAAAAGACAAACATAAAACACAGCGCACACAACTGTTCACAGATGGATGAGAAAGTGAAGCTGAAAAACGTAGGAATTGGTTTCTGTGCACGCGCCACACACACACACGGACATGCTGTCAGATGGTATTATGCAGCCTAAGAAGTTGGACGATATTGTCTTGTCCCTGGGGTAGAAGCAGATGAGGGCTGGCGGACTGGTGGCCGCGCCGCGACTGGCTCTGTGTTGGCATAGTAGCACTGTCACAAAGCAGCCCCAGCCAGGAACGGCCTGTCCCATCTAGACCCGACTGCTGTAGATGTGCACCGATTTGGCTTCTGAAAGCAAAAGCAGCATGATTCAACAATGGATGAAACCTGATATCTAGTGGACACTAAAAATTTACAGACCAACACACATACCCCTGCATAAGTTAAGACCTACACATACGTTTCGTCTTTCACTCTATTGAGATTTTTATTATTCCTGCATGAGTAGTAGTAGTACTCAGTAGTAGTAGTACATTTCTTTCCAAAGCGAATCTTCTACAGAATACCAATTTTTGTTTGTTTATTTGTTGCTTAACGTCCAGCCGACTACGCAGAGCCATATCAGGACGAGGAAGGGGGGGATGAAGGGGGCCACTTGTCAAGCGATTCCTGTTTACAAATGCACTAACCCATTACTTGTGTCCCAGCAGGCTTTAGTAAAACTAAATTAATACCTACTGGAAGATTACCAGTTTCCAGTATGTTAAAATAGGCTTAACCTATCTACTGCTGGACTTACATCAGAACACTAACAGATTAAACTATACATGAATCGCGAGACAAGCGGCAAGAGAAGAGATTTTTGGAAAAAATACAGGTGAATGAGCAAGAAAGCAGAAAAAAGAAAAGAATTCATGAAGAAAAAGAGAGCATGACAGGAAAGAGGAACCAAAAATCTACCTAAAAGCAAACTAGAAAGCTCCTGCGGTTCCAAAAACAGGAGGGGCCTTTAATTTCATAACCGCAGTGCCCCACTGCGGGAACACAAAGGTTGTATTTTGTTGTTGTTTTTAACACGACAAGCTCCACTGGCGTACAACCTGAAAATGGCCCATAAGAACCCTTCAGTGAGTCAAAGGGCACATCAAGATTATGTAACACTGAGCCACCCTTTGCACAGTTTGCATCTGAGCAGTACAGCATTTCGAACGAGGTAAAATTACACAGAAAATTCTAAGCTCAGATAGCATCTAATTGCCTCATTTAGCTGCAGTGGTATGGAAATAGCCTGCTTTGAGCTTTGAAACTTGACTGCGTCCCATCAAAGTTTGGATGTGGGGGCCAAATGACCCCATAGTCCTTTTCTCCTAGGTTGAACCCTGAGAATACTTTAATATGGGTGGGGATCAGAATGTCTTAAAAAGTTCAAGGCAGTTTCAATCCTGGCGGCGGCTTTTCATTTACCAGACATGCAGCCGAAAGGCACAACAACTGTTTCATAAACATGAACAAATCAAACACCTGTACTAGAGTAACAGTTACTGAGTTAGTATCATTTTTGTCTGAAATAGCCTCATAGGCTATGTGAGCAAGTACACTTTTTAATTTTATGGGGGATACTGGTTGCAAAGCCAACTGACATTTCACCAGCACATTTTTCTCCCTATGGCATCAGACTGAGAGACTACAGCATGGTGAGAATGTTCATAGCCAACTCCTTCACAATAACCATATGTGGCAGATAGAGTGCTCCACATCCTCCTAACTCATTGTCTCCCAGGTATGGATATTGTCGTAGGCATGAAAAGGAGTCTAAAACTGTGACATGCTCAGGAAAACTTTTAGCCTAAAACGGAGACACACAAAGAAAGGCTAGACAAATCCAGTCACACTTATAAGCTCATAAACACACTATAAGTTCAAAAAGTAGTTTATTTTTAACAAACTAGTAAATTTAAATCCCGGCATATGTACATAACTTGTCACAACGTCACAAACTTCATTTAACCTTACAAGTGCACTATGACAGAAAATAAACATAACCCAAGCAAAAAACCCACATTAAATGACTTTAAATATCAAAACAACACCAAAAACAAAAATCTAACATTATTACACCCGACTAGAGCATTGTGTACATAACCGTCACATCATATCACAAAAATGCAACAAAAAAGGTGACAAAAGACGATTTCTGACCCCTCAGTACAAAACACATGTAAAAGAGATAGACACCAGACAGCCACAGCAAGGAGAAATGTAATCACAGAGGATGAAAGGAATAACATCCTTTTTCACTTCATCCGTAAATAATTGCTAAAAAATCGAGATTAAAACAACAATTTAACCACACAGAATGAAACCAACATCAAATATAGTTAGAAATGCTTACAACTATGAAGTTAAAGTGGCAAACAAGCAAAATCCGGTTATAGGAGCTAGACAATTAAAAATAAACAGCAGCAGTCAAACTTTGTTCATAACATCACAGCGTGACATAACCAAAACAGATACATTAAAACAAGAACATTCTGACCCAACAGGCAAACAAATGTATGGACATCTCCAAATAAATGAGAAGAACCCTTAAGAAGTAAAAGTTGTGGATGAAACCACCATAAATCCACTATACAGCAAAAGAAACCTATGTGTACATAACGGCACGCAAAGTCAGAGGATGAAAGTGCCCATATCAGCTAAAAATGGTGCCAAAATAACTGCAATCAACAAATCTGAGAAAGAAATTAGTAGCAAAGGGACACAGTTACCATTTTAAATCAAAAAACAAGATAACATATGTAGCAGGTAAGAGATAAGAGGGAAAAATACATTGTACATAACGCCACACTGAGACACCTAGGATTCTGAGTGATGTATCTTAAACAGATGCACACCTACAAAGGCAGAAATTATAAGAAAACAAATGACACACAGAAGGTACAAATAAAAAAGCAACTAGCAGCCCTGGAACATAAATTCAGATCATCATCAGAAAATGCAAGAAAAATGAGAATATGTACATAACATTACAACAGGAGATTATCTTTCATGCATTGAGTGCTGGTGAGTACTGCTCACTTAGATTTTGTCAGTTGGGAAATGATCACTGTTTATCAACAGACATAGGAACAAGAATACATGAAAAAGTATATAAGTGTAATATGATTGTGAAATAAGTTATCAATTCTGAAGATGGTTAAAACAGGATGTGTAAATAAAAATCTTGAAGCTCACAAAAAAAGTCTGGTCTCAGCCATAAGTCTCATGTAGGCTATGCCTCCAGAAAGATTTAGCAGCAAACATGTAAATAAAAGCCCAGTGTTCAAGGGACATCATGTAGCCGTCCTCCTTGAAGACTCGCAGGATGTTGCACACCGGTATACAAAAAAATAAAAAAATAAAAAAATAAAAAAATAAAAAAAATAAAAAATTCTCTTCCCACGGCCCAATTCCTCAGGAAGACCTTCCAGGCTCCCTCAGCAGTAGCTTTTGTGATCTGAAAGAAAAAACGATGTGCAATTATAGATGCATGTATAGTTTCTGAAATGCTTGCTATAAATATAATGTTTGGATTTTACACTATCTGCTATCATCACAGCAAAACGATATGATGTGACGTTATGAACATTTTCAGGGTCATAAAAACAGCTGAATGCAGTCATCTACTGCTCAGCTTTTAATTCTTTTAGCAAAAAAGAACAAGATTTTATCGTAGTAGAGAACTCTCTACTGCACAGCCTTCAGAACAAGATTTCAATAACGTGTACATAATGTCACACGTCACCCAGACAAGCTATCTCGAACTAAAGGCGTGTGAAGTTATGTACACGTAGTCATGGAAGAAAACACGAATCCCACAGACTGACAGAGAAAAGTCTGAATCTCATAACTCGGTCATTTACAAAGAACAACAAAAAAATGAACCACAAGTCTGAAAGAACGAAAATCAAAGAAAATCATTGATAAAAATGGTAAATATTCCGCGCCTAGCCCGAAGACAGTAATCTCATGATGTGACGTTATGAACATCGCACCGTACTTTCTCAACCGATTTCCTAGCCCGTCAGAAAGTCCCTTTCAACGCAGGAACAAAAGAAATCAACATAGTAATGTTTTCCACCTATTTGTACAAAGATTCTATTTGTATTAGCTTAACCATGCATCGTACGTTATCCGTCACGACAACAGCTTCGTATCTGAACAATCAAAATAAAATTTCTTCATTGTGCGTCAGATCGGAGACTTCGTTTAGCGCGCGATATTTTCGACTTGCACTCAACCATCGTTACAAACAAACAAAACACGTCTCAAACAGCAATATGACTTACAAAATTGATAAAACTTACCATCATTGTGTACAATCATAACACATTTCAAAGAATCACGACAAAACACTTACCTCCTGTGTTCTCTTATTTCTCGTGCGTTTCAAACGCAGACTTCTTCAAATGAAACTACGATCGCATGGCTGGAAGTCAGTAAACAAAGTTTGTTCACACCCCTTGTAGAAACGAGTCCATGCGCGGAAGAAAATATAGTACATAACTAACGCGTCACGACGCATCACGCAGTTGGCCGAAAAACCTTTCCCGTACAGCTGTTTATCATCGGATTCGTGTTTTAAACTTATTTTCACACAGAAGAATGATTTTTCATCGAAAATCAACAAAAACTTTGTTGTTCTAAAAGTTGAGAATGAATGTCGGCTCATTAATACACTCGGCCGGAAAATCACGACAGAGAATGACGTACATTCTAGCCTATGGTAATCTTCCGGTAAGCTCGACTCGGCAAATTTCGGGGCACTTCAAACTTTGCAAGGGAAAGACCGACCATTTCAGAATAGAATCTCCGTATTTTTTCTATATTTTGGACAGTGATCTGACAGTATGGGAAAGTTTGCCGAGCACACTGTTCTAGGTGTCACAGAATTGCAACAGATCACCGTCAATAATCACCAACAAAACATCGATTATATTCCGCACACGTGAACCACACACTACGGAGTCATGTCCGAGCCGAGAAAAATACCTTCTTCGTCAATGCTCTTCATGTTCACGATTTTAAATAAAAAAGAAGCATCAACAAGAGACCTTTTTCGGAGGTTGTATCACTTTTTCTGACTCGACGCCATTTTGTGCCTGTGACCATATATCCGTACCCACTCATATGGCTCTATCTGACCAGGTATGGATATATCCGTGCAGGGATGTTGCTACAAATTCATACCTATAGGACAAATGTCCTGAGTTCTTCAGCATCAATAGGACATTTGACCGCTTTCAGAAAGTGTAATAGGACATTATGAATTTGCGCCAAACAGCTTATAACACATTACATGGAATTGTTCCAAAGTCATGCGCCCACACACACACACCCACGCGCTGTAGAATACACATATATATAATATAGTAAATACATCAACACAGTGTGCGTATAATGTTGTATTTGTTTAGTTTCAAAGAAACCACAAAAAAGAAACCAATATGAACAACTTCAGAGCTCTTACTTTGATTACAAACTGCATGATTTGGATAAAAGTTGAAAAACAAAATGATCGGTTTGATCTAATGCTGATCTTTTGCAGGCTTTAGTTTTTTTTTCAGCGGCATAATTCAGTGCTTCGTCTTGTATCGAAAACAAAAGCAGACGACAAATTTAGTCAGTTGGAGTTGTCTCCCGTACTCCTGTAGCATGCACTGATCTAAAAATAATCCACTATTTTTAGATCAGTGCGCTGCACCGAGACGGTTATACCCAAACGGCGCATACCGCAAACGGTTCGGGAATTCCCGACAAAAGAAAAGATGAGTGACCTGCTGCAGCACAGCTGGTCTGGGCTACAAACATTTGATCAACATTGGTGGGGAACAAAGTGTTAATCATTTACGGGTACAGTACCACACTATTTCGCCAGGAAGGCAAGGGGTACTCATACATCCAGCTACAACCTTCCCTCAAGGGATACCAACCACAGTTTGTGATAGAATTGGTGAATATTACAGAAGAATTATGAGACATTACTAAATGACTAAAATAAACACAGTACTTTCATACTGCAAAAGGAGAAATCATGCACGCACAGCAAGTCATGAAACATTCTGTGAATGCTTAGATTAAACAGATTAACACAAATTTTTTTGAAATGCCCATTCATGCAATAGGGTACATACCATTCTTCAACTGTTTCTCAACCTTGTTCCAACCTGCAACGAAATCATGTGCACAATTTAGTAAAAGGACATGATAAACCATCTCACTAAAATATTAAAAATAGTAAAATACCACCCCTCTCTTGAAATTGAAAATGCTTTATTTCCTTTGACCAAGTTGGAGAACTGGACAAAAATAATATTTGTTCAAACAGAAAGAAGGATGGGACACAGCTTTCTGAGTTTCTCACTTTCACATGTATTTTTAGTATGTATTTTTGTTCTAAACAAGTTCTTGTATTGGGAGTGGGAGACACAAAATACAACACATGCACACACGCAAGCATGCACACACACACAAACGCACAAAAGGAAAACCTGTTCCCTGTTGACAGTCTAGGTGATGAATACTAAAACCTGAAATCATCTCATCATGAAATATCTTTTTTCCTGTCTAACTGTAAATAGCTTCGGTGTAATAATCAGTAGTAGTATGCCAACACCACAAACAGCAAAGCTAGCTTTCAAAAAGTTCCAACTCTCATGATTTGTCACTGTTATTTTAAAACTTGCATTTTATTTTAATACTGTGAATATGGAGACCCAGACTTCAAGTTCATGTGAAGCACAATTCAATGAAGTATGTATACTCTGAGATGATTAGTAACTTTTGGCTTGGAAAAATGTCTGAGATGCCAGTCAACAGTGGAACAGACTGATCTATCAACTATGGAACAATATCCTGAATTTAAGTTTATGATTAATTTCTTAAGTTAAATCCCCAAAAAATACTACAATTTACACCAACAAGATTTTAATCCAAACTTTAAATTCAACCCACATATCTCTTGATGCGGTGACAGCTATTTTGCATATTGAAGACCTCGGTATCCCATTAATGAAATGAAGGTTATTGTAGCAACTATTAGTTTCATCTGAATTGAATGATAACTGTGCATGTCTGTCGACACAGAATGTTATTTGGTAAATTGCTCAGAGCTCTCAACTACAGGTACAACGCCAACTGTATAAGACTAACAGTCTAAGTTAATTATCACAGCGGTCATTTGTAAATCTTTCTTTCTTTCTTTCTTTATTTGGTGTTTAACGTCGTTTTCAACCATTCAAGGTTATATCGCGACGGGGAAAGGGGGGAGATGGGATAGGGGAAAGGGGGGAGATGGGATAGAGCCACTTGTTAATTGTTTCTTGTTCACAAAAGCACTAATCAAAAAATTGCTCCAGGGGCTTGCAACGTAGTACAATATATGACCTTACTGGGAGAATGCAAGTTTCCAGTACAAAGGACATCACATTTCTTACTTCTTCTTCTTCTGCGTTCGACATCACATTTCTTACATACTGCTTGACTAAAATCTTTACAAACATTGACTATATATTCTATACAAGAAACACTTAACAAGGGTAAAAGGAGAAACAGAACCGTTAGTCGCCTCTTACGACATGCTGGGTAGCATCGGGTAAATTCTTTCTCGTCCCAACCAATATGGGACTCCCCCTAACACGCAGGGGGTCATCATTTGTAAATTGTATGACTAGAAGTAACACTACAGTAATAGAATATATAAATGATCAAATGTTATTTTTCATTATAACATGCACAGCAAAAGTTTGCAGCCCCTAACCTTTGCGAAGAAAGTTGACGGCGTCCATCCTGGCCTGACTAGTGGAGGCGGCAGCTGTTGCCTCGGGCTGGATGAAGATTTTGCACTCCGGCTTTTTGTCTTTGATCCGCGCTCCGATGATGAAAGAAATGCCGCCTTTCATCAGTTTCAAGGACATATCACCCGAAGCATGGTCCTCTGACGGATGGTTGTTGGACTGTGGGATTTCTGTCCTTGCTGCGGGAGCCACACTGGGGCCTTTGGCAGCTGGTCCTTCGAAATTCACAGTTGGAGTGACGCTTAGCGAAACCGTCTGGCCCTGCACCGTAGGTGCGGGGTTGGAGGAAAGTGTTGAGGGGACGGTAGAGAGAGTTTGCGGCAACACCACAGGTCTACTGTCAGGGGGCCGCGGTGATACTAACCCGTTCAGCCCTGCTATGTGCGGGCCCTTGGGCGGCTTGGTTGAGGGATTAATGTCATTGGAACTAGAAGAAGAAATGGTGGCAGAAGCAGCAACGGTGGTAGATGGCGCGGATGGCTGCGAGACAATGCTGCCAGATACTTTGTCTTTGGCTGGCGGCATGAAGACCGCTGGCTTGTCACCACTGGACGTGTTCCCTAGAGAGGCACTACTCTCCAGCTCCTCGTTACTGAAGACAGGGTCCCCACCAAAACAAATGTCTACAGGGACCACGTTTGGACTGCTGTTGTTACAGAAGATAACACTTTTCTTGTTCTTGTGTCCATTATTCACAGTCTTAGTTACCAGCTGATTAGTCTTGCTGATTAAATCAGCCTTAGTTGCTACGCCTTGAGATCTAGAACTAGAGGAGGGCTGTGTCGCTTTAGGCTTCACCCCTGAACTCTGGGCAGGAATGGAAACACCTGCACCACTTCCGCTACCGGTGCTGGTCACAGTCTGAGAGGGAGGCGGTGCTCTGGACACAGAGACGGCTGGAATGGTGCTGTTTTTGCTCACAGACACTGCCTGCAACTTTGTCTTTTTGTCTTCAGACACGGCACTGCTCTTTCTGTCTTCCGTAGCAGCTACGCTGGGAGGGGGTGAGGCAAACACCTCCCCGGGGGTCTCTGAACCAGCCTCACTGCCACGAGCAGAGTCAGCATCAGAGCCGACAAAACTGCCAGCAGAATCACTCTGAATCATGCCCATGGTGCCGGCCACTGTTATCACACTACCACCCTTCTCCACCACATCTGTGTCGCGGGGCAGCACCTCCTGGCTGCCGGTTCTCTGCAGGTTGCTGCCGGTGGGTGCCTTGGAGAGCTCCTCTGGCGCCGAACCGATGGAGTGGCGGCGTTCCTGGGGCGAGCCTTTCCACTTCATGGAGCTGGTGGGGGTGGGGTAGTCCTCCAAGTTAGCACCATCCTCCATGCTGGAGCTCACGCTCTCCGCCTTGGAAGAATCCACACTCTGTCGCGGGGTGACAGCCGACAAGATGGTGGCATACGACAAGGCGTATCCACCTCTGCCTCCCACGTTTTTATCAGCAGGCAGAGACTTGGTGGACTCCTTATCACTGTCTTTGTCGCTTTGCAGCAGCTGTCCCGTGTCGTACAAGTTCTCCATGGAGCGTCGTCGAGGATCCGAGCTGCCCCCAGGCGTCAACACAGGGAAAGCCGAGGGGCTGAGGTCGCGGGCGGTAGCATGAGTCTTGGCGATGCTTTCCGGCCGGGAGACTTTGAGAGTTGGGGGAGGGGTGAAGGAGCGTTTGCCTGAGCGTTGGTAGTGACTGGATGCCTGCCCCTGCCCAGCCCTGTTGTTTGGCACAAAAGATGACGAGGTCGCTGACGTGTGGTGAGATTGAAAAGGCTGGGCATCCTTGTTAGAATAATGGTGCTGACCGAAGGACTGGATACTGGTGTTGCTGCTCTGCTGCCTCACAGTTTCCGGCTGGGTCGGGGACCTCTTTTTCTTCTTGGCCGACACCACCGTGAACTCCGGCTCCTTCTTGGGAGGGAGATCCACGTCCGTGAAGATAAAGGTGGCAGGCAGCTCGAAGTCTGAGGGAGTCTGCTGCGTAGCCGAAGAAGCATCCGGTGAAGCAGCTGCCCTTTGAGAGTCCTTGGCCTTATCTACATCTTTACTGTTCTCCACCCTGGGCTCTGCTTTGGTTTCACCAGGCGAGGACTTTTCAGATGCTGTGCTTGCACTGGCTTTCATGTCTATTTTGGGAGGCTTGGCTCTGGATTTTTTGTTATTGTCTGTGCTGGATGCATGATCCCCTTTCAAATTGTCTTTCCCACTACTCTTGGGCTTGGCTTTGCTGTCTTTTATCTCCCCACTCTGCTCCTTCTTTATCACTGGGGCGACAGACTTGGTGACACTGGGGAGCATGTGGTTTTTGTCATTTTTATTGGCATCTGTTTTTGCGTCCCCTACAGGTTTGGGGGACCCAGGAACAGCAGATTCCACAGACTTCTCCCGCACTCTGTGGTTTTTCACAATGTCCGAGTTGTCTTTAGTCATTGCATCATCCTCGCCGTTTGGCTTTTCTGACGTGGTAGAGTTGCCCATCTCTTTGGCAACTGTATGAGCATCCGGACCACTTGCCAAGTTGTCTTCGGACTCACTGACCAACTCAGAGGGAATACGCTCACGGTCACAAATGGACGAGTAAGAAGAAGTGAGGGACGTGGTGGAACTCAGAAGCTTGGTAGTCTCCGACGCTGGGGCGAGACAGTCTTCCACACTCTCCCCAACACCCGTGGTCTGGAACTGTTTGGTGGTTTTGATCCCGTTACCTTTCGGTTTCTTGGGAGTTTTGCCCACAGAAGCTGCAGCCGTGTCAGTGGTGGTGGTGGTGGTTGCAACAGCAGCGGCCGGGGTGGCGATGCTGGCGTTGTCGCCCGGGGTCTTGCTGATCTTCTTCAGCTTCTTCTCCCCGATGTCGTTGTTGATAAACTTGACCAGGTTGTCGATGTCGGGGATGTTGCCTACGTAGTTTGGGTCTTTCTCGGGGTGGATCTCTTTGCCGGGTGTGCTGTTCTTCTTCTTGCCCTTGCGTTTCTCGGACTGCCCGGGGCCGGTGGGACTGGTGGGGTCGTCCGACTTGTTGCCCATGTCCTGCGGGTCCCCCCGGCCAACAGAATAGTCATGGTTGGACGCCGGGCTACGCCCTTGACTGCCCGACACGGCTGAGCTGCTCTCATTGGGGCGGGGTGGTTTTCTCATCTGACGGTACGACTGAGGGTCGATGGGGTTGCCATTCACATCCGTTGTCATCAAAGGTTTGCCGCGAGTCCCGCCCTCCTGTGCGCTCTCATCTGCACACACGTCACAAGAGAAATACATCAGTAACAAGAAGGGCAAAGCCCATACGCCTCACATGCTTGACCTTGACCTTTACATGACCTTGACCTTCAGGGTCAAGGTCAAATAACTAAACCTAGCAATGACATCATACACTAAGAACTGCTTTACACATTTTCCCCTACCAAAATACATGTGACCTTGACCCAAGGTCAAGGTCATCCAAGGTGATGCAACACAAAGCTGTTAATTCAAGACATAGGAAGTACAATGGTGCTTATTGGCTCTTTCTACCATGAGATATGGTCACTTTTAGTGGTTCACTACCTTATTTTGGTCACATTTCATAAGGGTCAAAGTGACCTTGACCTTGATCATATGTGACCAAATGTGTCTCATGATGAAAGCATAACATGTGCCCCACATAATTTTTAAGTTTGAAACAGTTATCTTCCATAGTTCAGGGTCAAGGTCACTTCAAAATATGTATACAATCCAACTTTGAAGAGCTCCTGTGACCTTGACCTTGAAGCAAGGTAAACCAAACTGGTATCAAAAGATGGGGCTTACTTTGCCCTATATATCATATATAGGTGAGGTATTCAATCTCAAAAACTTCAGAGAAAATGTGAAAAATAGCTGTTTTTTAGACAACATTTATGGCCCCTGCGACCTTGACCTTGAAGCAAGGTCAAGATGCTGTGTATGTTTTTTGGGGCCTTGTCATCATACACCATCTTGCCAAATTTGGTACTGATAGACTGAATAGTGTCCAAGAAATATCCAACGTTAAAGTTTTCCGGACGGCCGGACGGACGACTCGGGTGAGTACATAGACTCACTTTTGCTTCTCATGTGAGTCAAAAATGACTTCTCTGAACACTTATTCTTGGATACACACACACCTCTTTGCAGCACTGTATTAAATTACTTTAACAAGCTAGTGTGGTTGCAAGAGAAAACAAAACTGTCCAATAGAGGATCTGGACATAATGTATAGATTAACAAGTCGCGTAAGGCGAAATTACTACATTTAGTCAAGCTGTGGAACTCACAGAATGAAACTGAACGTAGTCCGCCGCTAGTGCAAAAGGTAGTGAAAGTGACGAGCCTGTTTGGCGCGGTAGCGATTGCGCTGTGCTTCATAGCATGCTTTACTGTACCTCTCTTCATTTTAACTTTCTGAGCGTGTTTTTAATCCAAACATATCATATCTATATGTTTTTAGAATCAGGAACTGACAAGGAATAAGATGAAATAGTTTTTGAATCGATTTCGGAAATTTAATTTTGATCATAATTTTTATATTTGTAATTTTTAGAGCTTGTTTTTAATCCAAATATAACATATCTATATGTTTTTGGAATCAGAAAATGACGAAGAATAAGATGAAATTGTTTTTGGATCGTTTAATAAAAAAATAATTTTAATTACAAGTGTCCGATTTTTAATGACCAAACTCACTCATTAGTTTTTAAGCCACCCAGCTGAAATGCAATACCAAACCCCGGCCTTCGTCGAAGATTGCTTTGCCAAAATTTCAATCAATTTAATTGAAAAATGAGGGTGTGACAGTGCCGCCTCAACTTTTACAAAAAGCCGGATATGACGTCATCAAAGGTATTTATCGAAAAAATGAAAAAAACGTCCGGGGATATCATACCCAGGAACTCTCATGTCAAATTTCATAAAGATCGGCCCAGTAGTTAAGTCTGAATCGCTCTACACACACACACACAGACAGACAGACACACATACACCACGACCCTCGTCTCGATTTCCCCCTCTATGTTAAAACATTTAGTCAAAACTTGACTAAATGTAAAAAGGAGAATATGGACTTGGAGATTCTGAAAATCAACCTGAAAGGAAAAACCATTGCAACAGTCACCTAACTCCCTCGCTCCTTTGTCTGTATACATGCACACACTGACACGTGTCCTAAGGTGTTCTGGCGTCTGTGTTATGTTGAGTGATGGGTTTGTTATGATTCTTCTTGGGTTTGTTTAGGGCTGTGTGCCAGAGCCCCGCCCCCCCCCCCCCCCACGAGAAAAGTTTTGCTTATCTTTCTAGTCTAATCAAATGCCTCCTGGTATGATGAGTTTGCACCACAGGTGAATACAATTTAAAACACGCTTCGATTAGCTTTATTGTATAATAACAATCCCTCCCTTTTATCGATCTATACTTTCTACCTTCCTGTCCTGCTTGGGCGGAGCAATGATGATTTACAAAAATGCTTTATAAGGGAAGGAAGAAACCCTTCACAATACATGTACTTATTTTCGCAAAGTCAGAGATGAGAAACATAACCCGAGGGTTCCTAGCAGTAGCGATAACATCCCCCTCAAATAAAACTTCCACGCTCTGCATTTACAGTACACTACAAGCACATGGTACACACATGTGTATGTGTACAATCTCAACAAACACCGGTTATTTTCCCTACAAACATCTTTTCTTCCAACCAAAAAAAACCCAGAGATGGAAAACAAGGCAGCCTATTAGTGACACAACCTTATCCTGCAAGGGTTTAACAGGCAATTAACCGGTTTATCAAATCTCCCGGACAAATCTGATCCCCTTTTCCACCTCTGTTTCCTACCTTGTTGCCAGTTATTCTCTCTCAGAATGTCTCAACACTGCACAACACTCAGGGTGTGTTTCAGGACACTAGTATCACAGCCCCATGCATCTTCCCCCTGCCTGTGCCAGAATAATGCTCAGTTATGCCATCCCGGTGCCAATGTGTGTGGATTCTTATCCCCCCCCCCCTCCCCTTTCGTCTTATCCCCCTCCTTTTTTTTGGTGCCACTTCTCCCTTCCCCACTTTTTTTTAAACCTAACCCCCCCCCCCCCCCCTCTACTTTTTATGTGTCAATGTGTAGGGGTTTATTAAGCACCCCCCCCCCCTCCCTTCCCCATTCTTTCACTCTATCTCGGTACTATTTCTGTCCGAAAGCAGTTGGCAGTGCCAAAGAGTGAGTCCTAGATGCAGGTATGCCTTATTCCCTGCTAGTGGGTCTTCATTGTGGCATTCTGATGGTTCCAACTTCCAAACACAAGCCAGATAAAACACAATGAAAGACAAACGCAAAAGAGACGAGTTGAAGAGAACGAGAAATTAAATATATATACAATATCTGATAGGGATTGGAGTGGGGAGGGATTCAAATGAGAAAATGAAGAGCTGAAACTGTGAAAGCAAAACAAAAACGGAAGGGAAGTAGAAAAAGAAAGTTGACAGTATGAAGGAGAGAAGATTTAGGGAGAAGCGCTCTAGAAACAAAGAATGAAGAGTGGAAGAGAAAGGAGGAAACATATATCAATAAAGGAGGTCAAAATACAGTTCACCACACTAGCCCATATTTTCACTATTACAACTCTGCTCAAGCTTTTTACATTATCTTTCTAAATAAAACGGTTTTTGTTGTTTTCTTTATCTAACAGCAATATTAAAGACAGTGTCACAAATTTAAATTACAGTCACTTGTTACAATTTACAGCAATCAACTGGTTAAAAAAAAAACCGAAGCTTCAGCACTGACTGACAGTTTTATTCCACGCATTCTTTTACCAAGACTATTTGCCATGTGTTTTCAGACACCGAATTGTGTGTGCGTGGTAAACACATAATACTGAACTAACAAAGGATGAAGGAGAATCTTCCCATTTCCTATGGGGAAAAGCTCTGACACTATCGTGCACAACAGCAAACATGTGCAACTCCGAGGTAAACACATACTACTGAAGTTAAAAAGGAGGAAAAACCATCATCCCATGAGGTAACAAGAAGAGCAAACGCTCGATCGAGTCACTTTCGCAGTTCTGAATATTATATGAGGCATCAGATGGACAGGAAGAAATTGCTATTCACAACACAATGAGTCACGTTCACATAAAATTTGAGCCCGGTCACTTTTATAGTTTCCGAGAAAAGCCCAACGTTAAGTTGTGTGTTGCCGAACAGAAAAGGCTAGTTATCTCCCTTGTTTTTCTGATAACGTTCGTAAAAGGCTACAGATGTAAATACTTTGATGTAAAGAATAATCCTACAAAGTTTCAATCACATCCGATGAACTTTGTCAAAGATATAAAATGTCTAATTTTTCCTTTGACGCTGACCTGTGACCTTGAAAAAGGTCAAAGGTCAACGAAACCATCGTTAAAGTGTAGAGGTCATTGGAGGTCACGACTAAACAAAATATGAGCCCGATCGCTTTGATAGTTTCCGAGAAAAGTCCAACGTTAAGGTGGTGTCTACGGACGGCCGGCCGGACAGACTAACACTGACCGATTACATAGAGTCACTTTTTCTCAAGTGACTCAAAAATCCCGGACTGTACGGTGCACAACAGCATGCACAACATGCAGTGTTCCCAACAACATCGCACACACGTCCATCTCTACATGACGCAATCCTCTTTACCGTAAGGTTTAAAAACTCGTTGAGACCTACTTATTTTAGGCATGTCTGACAAACTTACAATTTACAAGACTGACGCTCCTATGACCTGGCTGCCCTGAGATGTCACACTGGTATTGCGTGCGTCAGCACCTTTTCGCCCCCCAAAACGGCGGCTAAAGAATAGACACAGTGCCCGAAGATGAACAAGACCCAAGAATACAAGAGACGGTGAGATAGGTGGAAAGGAAAACAAATTGACAGCCCCTCCCCCCCCTCCCACCAACGACCGAAGCAAAGCAGTACTTGTGTTGATCGATAAACAGTACTGTATAGATCTCTTGGCTGACACTGACTGTGGTGTGTCCTTGACCAGTTTCCGCTCAAAACGATCTCGCCCTTTGAGTGGTATCAGGACTTGTTCAATCCTGCGTGTAGTGGTTGGCTGAGGTGTGTGTGTGTGCGTGTGCGTGTGCGAGAGAGAGAGAGAGAGAGAGAGAGAGAGAGAGAGAGAAGAAAAAAGAGAAAGAGTCACCGAGGGAGCTTCGCTAAACTATTGTACGGGTATTTCACCCTTTCGTCAAAGCAAACACAGGCAGGCCTTTTTTTCGACGACACTCCGTAGAGCACATTAACGCGAATGGGACAGGTGATGGGTTCATTCAAGCGCGAAGCCAGGAAGAATAGCAACCAAACAGGTGAAAGCGGCTTTCATATTTTTCTGTCAATATCACCCATTCATTCATTCCAACACACTGCCGTAGAGCTGCCTGGGACTGTGGGAGACAAGATGTCGGGGCACAGTAGTGAAGTGTCCACTTTCACTTTCTGTCGCAGAGGTCAGATACATAAATTCAACATTTAACATGTCACAATATGTATTCATTGGTATACAAATTCAAAATTATATACAATGAAGGTTCTCGTATAGATCAGTTCAAACCATGCAAATTGTTGCATGGATCTATTAGCACAGTGGCAGGGTGGGTGTGGGATTAGGGCTGAGAGGGTAGGTGTCATTAAACAAGAACTGGGGGGGGGGGGGGGGGGGGGGGGATGGCCGAACCGTTCCCTGATAAATTCTGAGGAGCTTTTAGAACAAAATCAACAGAGCACTAGGATTGAAGCACTAGGATATGACGCACAGACACTGACTAAGTCACAAATCATGATCACAGTTTACACCATCAACATGACCTTCCATATCATACACACTGCACAGCTACCGGAGATAGAGCTGCATTGTGGCTCAGCTCAACAGCCGGTGAACAGCAAAAGGTATGTGCCACCATTGCTCAGTGACAAGTGGAGAACAAGCAGCCGCCCCTGTTGGAACCCCCTTACGCCCCACATCATCAACTAATCCTCCTACACATGTGCAACAAAGCCAGCGGCCGCACGGAGCAGACGAGATGATATAATGGGGCAGCAAGCAAAACCCCACCATGTGATCTAAGGCAGACACCTATCACAGTCTGACATCCGCATGTTCACAACTGCTGACCACACTGTGCAGTCAACATCATCTAGGCTGTTATTTCCATTTGAAAATTTTTTTGGTTTAGATCCTAAGATTCTGCGGTCAGCCGGTCCGTGGAAGCAACTTGAGCAGCTACACACTACACAGCTTTTGTGAGTCTCTTCCAAACAGATACGCGTGAAATCTAACCTCTCATCGAAATACCAAGAATACACACACACACAAACACATGCGTGTGCCTACTAATGCACACACAAATCACGCCACGAGGGGACGGAAGGTGGGTGTGACAGAAGGAGTCCAAAGGAGGGAGGATGGGGGTGGGATATCGAGGCCGAAGGGATGGAGGAGAGGAGAAGGCACGGTTCGGGGACGGACAAAGGTCGACAAAAAGCCTTTTATCGATTGTCGAAAACCAAAATCTTGTGTACAACTACGACGATAACGCTAATCAGACTTTCACCCACAACCCACAGATCGCAGCCACAAACGGTAGACACATCTCTCATGTACACATGTGTAGGGCACATCGCGCAAAGCTGATTTGTCACGCACAAACAAAACGCATACGGATCAACATACCAGCCGTCACCGGTTCTGCCAGTCTCTGCTACCACACAAAATCCCCTCTCAGTCCAGAATGAAACCGTCTCCTTCACAATCTTCCAGGTTCTTGATGAAGAAAGCCAACGGCGAGAAGAGATGATTTTGAAGACAAAAACGCACGGGACAACGGAGGGGCAGAGATTTTACAGCAACATCGGGTCAGACTGAAAATCAATGGTGGTTTGTCTTTTCCTCTCTCATTGGCTGACGACCTCCCAGCCCAAGCGTAAGGAGTGCGCCGGTTGGCCAAAGATGGCAACATGGCCGCTGCTTGTATTACCGGTGTGACGTTTTCATCTTTCGCCGTGTTGATATTTCGCTTCTCGGCCTCGTTGATCTAGTATAAACTCTACACTGAACAAAAAAACACCCTTCGATAGTACTGATGAGCGACCTTGTGTACCTTACATTCATGGGGCCAAATTTGTCCAACAAATTGTTTTATTTAACTTAGAAATTTGATTCATCCTAAAATGTTTCCTTCTTACTCAAGGGACGTAACCACTCAGTACACGTTTTCGAAGAATTCGATTTTGGGGTTGAAATCTATTAAATTTTAGCACCAATTTTCTTCACATGCAAGAAACTGACATGCTTTTCGTCCTTAAATAATTTCACTTCTTAATTTTACCAGGAAACAACATTTCAGTCTTGAGTATATGTCGAGGGGGAAATATGTACACAGGCGAAAGATGAAATCGTGACACCGGCTGTGTGTCTGACAGAACGCTCCGACTTGAACAATCTGTACATGCATGTGACACAAGTTAAAGGACACACTTATATCACTATTACCCAAAGCCCGTCAACCTTTCTATGGCTATCAGGCAGATCACATGACGACAGGAGCACGAAGCCGAATTCGATGATCTCCCCTACTTTACGTGTGTAGTTTGTTGGGGGCGTGTCTTCTTATTAGAGCAGTCTGATCGGGCGCAGTGACACCGTGGATATGAAGGCAGATTTGAAGTGCGCTTGTTTTCATCGCTCAACATTTCTACAATGCGTTTTAAATAATACACCTACTGCATTCTTACATCTTCTTGCGTGACTTTGCATCTATTTTGATTATTCAACTAAGAGCGATAGGCTGGACTGAATGACAGCGCTAGTATTTATGTATTTGAAATTGTGAAAGAAATTCAAGACAAGACAAAGAGAGAGAGAGAGAGAGAGAGAGAGAGAGAGAGAGAGAGAGAGAGAGAGAGAGAGAGAGAGAGAGAGAGAGAGAGAGAGAGAAAAACAGTATATCATGACTATAGTATATGCAGTTCACTCTTCCTTCTTCTGCAATGTTAATCAGTGAATGTACATGCATGCATGTTTTAAAATCATGACAACCAGACAGGCTTATGACCTCAATTCTGGGATAAATTTCCTATATAATCCTGCATATTAAAATGTATTGCTTCAGCTTGGTAGGTGTATTTTCGTGTAAGCAATCAATGCATGCTTTCAATCAAGGACCACACTCAGAAAAGCAAAATTCCAAAAATTCTCAACGTTGAGGGTGGGGGGGGGGGGGGGGGGGGAGGAACACAGACAGAGTTCCACTTTTTCCCTCATTTCTTGCATTCTATCTTCTCACCGAACAGATGCCAATTTTCAGAAAGCCAATAGAAATTGCTTGATGATCGATCAATGGGCACACACCAATTTCTCCCTGAGCCTCTTACTCTAAGCCCTATTCCAGAAAATCCCCTCTCCTCCCATCACCCAGCCTCCTCCAGCATCCAACACCCATGTCATTTTCCAACATTTTATAAGGGCTATCAATATTGCAATGCAACTGTGGTCATGTGTTCAATGCAACTGTGGTCATGTGTTCTCCACAATGCAGGCATCTCTATATATATATACGACTAGTGTCTGTCTGTCTGTTCGCGATGCACGGCCAAAGTTCTCGGTGGATCTTTTTCAAATTTGGACACCGTATTCAGCTACACCCCGGACACAACCTCATCGATGAGATATTTCAACACGTGCTCTCAGCGCGCAGCGCTGTGCGCGCTGTACCGATTGGTTTTTGTTTTGTTTTGTTGTTGTTGTCGGGATCCACTACCAGTAACTCTTATCTTCTCCAGTGTTTTCAGCCGCGATTATCTCCCTTCCTCCGTGTGGCGTCAATCCATATTCCCGTTACTACGTTACTATTTTTAGAAGGTCACTGCACGTTACTATTTTTAGAAGGTCTCCAGTGTTTTGCGCGTTTATCTCCTTTCCTTCGTGCGCCGGCAAAGCCGGGTCCCAGGCGCAGCCTGGTATTCGGCTCGACTTCTTCCCGGCGAAGCGGGTAATCATCTAGTAGTGTATATGTTTTTTAAGGTGCATTGATGTGGGTTGCACTAGGATGGAGATGAGTGATCCGAGTGGTACTGATGTGCAAAACGTGCCAGAAGAGAGACAGACAGAGAGAGACAGACAGACTGAACTTTATTTTACAAGATATATAGATTTAAGGCTGGAGAGAGAGAGAGAGGGGGGGGGGTAAAGTGGGTGCAGAGAAAAAGCAAGGGGTAATAATAATAATAATAATAATAATAATAATAATAAATAACTTTTCTATAGCGCGAGTCCCATCAATTGGCTCCAGGCGCTTGGTGGAAAGTGTAACAGCATTCTAGTGCATATTTGTTGAACATGGTATGATCAGTTCAGCAGGTGACTACAGTGGAATCCCTTTTTAAGACCCCTTTTAAGACTTCCTCCCTTTTGATACCTTGTTTTCTCTGACTTTCTGTTCAGATACCTTGTTTTCTCTCGTCACTCCACCAAAACGTCAAGTTACAGAAAGGCTCACCAACCACTTCTCTAAGTAAAGCCAAAAACTTTGTAAGGAAAAATGGATATTCAAAACTTTCTCAGTATTAGTATTACACAAGTTCTTGTTATAAGCTCCAAAAAAAGCAGATTATTAGTCAAAATCTTAATAGTCTAAAAGCAGTAATCTTTGTTAGTTCCCAAAGTACATGACCATCTTTCTACTCTAACATACAAAAAGTTCTCATTTAAAAACACATTCTGATCACTGCCCATTTCCTCTCAGAATTTTCTTTTGAAACACTCAATAAATAGCAACCAAACATGACATCAGTGATGATAGCTGTCTCCGTTATTACATTTAACATAACACCTGGGGAATACAAAAGGAACATCTCTACAAACATACCGTTTCGGTTAAGGCTTGTTTTTCAAGTAACCCAACAACTGTACAAACCATTATCTTCAAAGACTTCATGACATATTCACTCCCGACCGACCATGAACTGACTGGAAAAAAAGCTCGGTTTAATATAGAGATTCAGAAAATTGCTGACACAAGATTACCGGGTTACCGAGATTAGCCTCTCTTTCACTCTCTTTCTCCCTCTCTCCTTCACAAAGACAGACAGACAGACATACACACACACACACTCTCTCTCTCTCTCTCTCTCTGTGTCTCTCTCAAATATTCTAGCGCAGGCGCTAGAGCAGACTCCACAACACGTACAGAGAAACTGGACGAATGATCTCGAGCGACCACCGAGGGCAAACCAAAAGCTCTGGACACAGTAACACCTGAACTGTACGAGACCGACTTGCCCGTGAATCAAAAACGCTTGCAATTTGCATGTCGTCTCAAACTCAACAAAACTTGACTAAATGTAACAAGTCGCGTAAGGCGAAATTACTACATTTAGTCAAGCTGTCGAACTAACAGAATGAAACTGAACTCACTGCATTTTTACAGCAAGAGCGTATACTCGTAGCATCGTCAGTCCACCGCTCGATGCAAAGGCAGTGAAATTGACAAGAAGAGCGGGGTAGTAGTTGCGCTGAGAAGGATAGCACGCTTTTCTTTATCTCTATTCTTTTTAACTTTCTGAGCGTGTTTTTAATCCAAACATATCAGAACCGACAAGGAATAAGATGAAATAGTTTTTAAAACGATTTCGGAAATTTAATTTTGATCATAATTTTTATATTTTTAATTTTCAG
The DNA here is from genome assembly GCF_037325665.1 of Littorina saxatilis. Classification (NCBI taxonomy): domain Eukaryota; kingdom Metazoa; phylum Mollusca; class Gastropoda; order Littorinimorpha; family Littorinidae; genus Littorina; species Littorina saxatilis. The sequence goes on along the minus strand of NC_090253.1, from coordinate 20,307,639 downwards.
AGCTTGTTTTTAATCCAAATATAACATATGTATATGTTTTTGGAATCAGAAAATGACGAAGAATAAGATGAAATTGTTTTTGGATCGTTTAATAAAAAAATAATTTTAATTACAAGTTTCCGATTTTTAATGACCAAACTCACTCATTAGTTTTTAAGCCACCAAGCTGAAATGCAATACCAAACCCCGGCCTTCGTCGAAGATTGCTTTGCCAAAATTTCAATCAATTTAATTGAAAAATGAGGGTGTGACAGTGCCGCCTCAACTTTTACAAAAAGCCGGATATGACGTCATCAAAGGTATTTATCGAAAAAATGAAAAAAACGTCCGGGGATATCATACCCAGGAACTCTCATGTCAAATTTCATAAAGATCGGCCCAGTAGTTTAGTCTGAATCGCTCTACACACACACACACACACACACACAGACAGACACACACACACACACACATACACCACGACCCTCGTCTCGATTCCCCCCTCTATGTTAAAACATTTAGTCAAAACTTGACTAAATGTAAAAAGTTACCCTTACCTTGTAAATGTAGCGGATAGAAAACAGGACTGATAAAGTCGTGGTGAAATCGGCCATACGGCACGACTGCCGGACCTCCCAGTCCGATGTGTCTCCACATGATCGACGGAGGGACCCCTCGGAACAGCCACAAAGCGATCCCCCTTCGGTCCCTCCCTCCCGTCCGTCAACCGACCACGCTACCCTTCCCAGCAACAGCAGCAGCAGCGACAGGAGAAGAAGCAGACGACCACGCCACACAAATTGACGCCACAGGGGGAGACAACGGGAGGATGTGAGTCCAAGGGAGACGATTCACTGTCGAAGCCAGGTCGAAATTATTGACTGCAATTTCGCAAAGCCGGCACAAAATTCTCGGGAATCTCGAACTGCACGCTTGTTCTCCTTGATAATTCTGTGTTGCGAGCAACTGCCGACCGGCTTTACTGAGTTGTAAGGAAACTGTGTCTGTCGTCTGCTTGGCGCACGGTTGTCAAAGCATTGACTCATAATAAACACCAAAAAAACACTACTCTAAATTGTCACCACGGCAAGACTTTCCGCGTGTTGCATCGGGAGAAAGGACTGTCAAAGAACACAGCAGTACAGTACGCATGTCGGTCTCCAAACGAAGGACGGACTGATAACAGTTTCGTGAAAAACAAACAGGTCACCTCTGGACACCGCACCGAATTCTCAACAAACAGGAACCACGACTGAACAGAACATTGGGCACTTCATGTCTATGAAGTCACCATCATAAGATAACGCAATGTCACTCAATTTCCCCTTTCAGTCTCGAGTAAATCCAATTGCTCCTTTCTTTCCCTTCTCTCAAGTCGCTTTGTCCATGTACTCTAATTCAACATCCAACCGAGATTACAGTTCCCCAACGCACCAAAAGTTCATGACTTAGCATTGCTGACAAGTGAGCTAACGTTTTCTCCGTTGGTTTCGTCTTCTGCGCTATCTTGCAAGACTCGGGTTTCGTTCAAGGTCGCCTGTACTCGACGACAGTCTCCTGATCTGAAGTGCTCGAGCGAATATAATTGCTCTCTGTACAGCAGATCACCTTCTCCCCCACAAAACAAACGAACCGCACACCCACACTCATGGGTCACTCCATTCGATCATTATGAAAAATAACAGATTTGATGTTCCAGCTAAATCTCTCTCACGCTCGAGATTGACACGCCCTGTCCCGCTAAAGAAAAAGATAGAGAGAGAGAGAGAGAGAGAGAGAGAGAGAGAGAGAGAGAGAGAGAGAGAGAGAGAGAGAGAGTTGCTTAAATGGTGTGCTAAAAGTCATCGATAAGACTTGTCTTTTCCGATTAAGCATTCAGACCGTAACTGAAACGGATTATTAAACATTGAACAAACAAAACAACTTGCGACGGATTGGGAGGGTACGAGGAGGGTTCAGGCGTCTATTAAATCCAACAGACCTTTCTGTTGTTTTCTGTCGTTTCGACCCGGTCAGGGCTGGACAGGGGAAGAGGAGGGAGTGAGGGTTTGTCAAACCAATACAAACAGGTTGAACAGCTTTCAATGGACCCCCCCCTCCCCCTCGTTTTTGTGTTTTTCCATCTCTCCTCGCAACCGGACCTTTTCCCTTATTGCACCCCTCTTCCAATGATTTGCAGTAAACTTTGCTTGTTCATTATCGTGACATGTCACCGTGTCCATGAAGCTTGTCCTTGGATTCACAACACCACAGGCCCAAGAAATCATGTTACAAATGTATTATTTATTATTGATCTATATAAATCACTCCACTACTCCAGAAATGTCTGATTTAAAAGAAACACTTTCTTTGTGGCAATAATGAACTTGAACTCCACCGTTAATCGTCATGTCACTGGAGGCTGTACGCATACAACCATACCTGTCACTTGAAAAAGAGGTCCCACTCAGTGAAATGGAATTCAAGCATTCAGAACCTTAAAAAGGCCAGAAATGGAAATGCAGCTACACATTTATGAAGGGGGGTTGAACATGCAACACTCTGCAACAGTTTGCAATAGATGTCACTTGCAGTTCGTTTTCGTTAGCGGCTTTGAAGCCTGAACTGTGCAAAATAAACCACATGGATTCGAACTAGGCCGTGATAGGAATATAACACCTATTTCCTCTTATTCCCCAGACACCCCTTTTTTTTCTTTATTTGGTGTTTAACGTCGTTTTCAACCACGAAGGTTATATCGCGACGGGGAAAGGGGGGAGATGGGATAGAGCCACTTGTCAATTGTTTCTTGTTCACAAAAGCACTAATCAAAAATTTGCTCCAGGGGCTTGCAACGTAGTAGGGGAAGGGCTCCTAATATGGACCGGCTCCTAATATGGACCACCTCTTGATCTGACAAACTAACGGCGCTAGAGCGCTAAAAACAATTTCATTCGCTGTATTCACCCTATCTGGATAACTTGCGCATGTCAAAACAGTTGCAGAAACACAAACCTTAAAACCGTTAGGCTTTTTATCTTTTTTTCACTTTTGGCAGCGTTCACTCCAACTTTGACGCCTAAAACGGACTCGTTTCTGTCCACAGCCAAAGCTTTTATCACACAAAAATTGATATATATGACAGCTAAGACCGTATTTGTTACATTTTAGCAGTTTTGACCCTAAGTTTCTACTGCAAACAAAAAATAATAGCAAAATCTCAAAGTATGTGTGAGTCCCCTAATATGGACCACCTTCAACAAATCGAAGAAAATAAAGGCTATTTTCATTAATTCATTAAGAAGCTTGCTGAAAATAACCTATAACTAGCCCTCAAGCTTTCAAAAAAATATATCAAATTGTCTTCTTTTTGCGGAAGTTGATAATTTCACTTATTTTCACTCTGTTTTTGATATGCTTCTTTAGTTTCCTGGTGTGCTTCAAATAATGCTCTCATCAACCCGAAACAGATAAATCTAAAGCATATTTGAATTAGTCTGACATGCACAATAAGTTGTATCATGTTATTTTGAAGTATAGGGGGCTTTTGACAGTGATTCGTGAAGGCCGCTTCACTGGTCCATATTAGGAGCCTGGGCGCCTAATATGGACCCTTTGTGATTTTTTCTGTATTTAATTTTTGCTGAATGTCTATCAAAGCTATTTCACTCTAATTAGGCCTAACGGTTCACTTAAGAGAGAAGGACTACCAAACACAAAATGAAACTTCTTCGAAAGAAAACAAGCTAGTTATTAGCATGAAACAAAAAGTGGTCCATATTAGGAGCCCTTCCCCTACAATATATTACCTTACTGGGAGAATGCAAGTTTCCAGTACAAAGGACTCAACATTTCTTACATACTGCTTGACTAAAATCTTTCCAAAAATTGACTATATTCTATACAAGAAACACTTAACAAGGGTAAAAGGAGAAACAGAATCCGTTAGTCGCCTCTCACGAAATTCTTCCCCCTAACCCGCGGGGGGTCCAGACACCCCTAAAACAGCACTGTCACTGCATGAAGCGAAGATAACATCCAAACTAATCATCTTTCCACTCCTCCTCTACAATCCCCCTTCCCCACCCCATGCATACGCTTATCATGTAAAACATAAGTTTCATGAAGTGTTCGAGTTCACGAAAGACGCTCAGTTCTTCGTCTCGTATTCTAAAGGTCATGCATACCTTTGCGGCAAGGTTTCAGGGTAATTAAACACACAGCACGACCCGATGCTTAGACGATCATGAGGAGAATATGTTCCGGTAATAATAAACCTAATACGTACGCGAACGGCTCTGGTAAGACGCTTTCCTATTTTCCTTCACACGCAGACGCCAAAAAGCAAACAAAAACTCCTTAGCGTATGAATTCATAAACGTTTAACTTGTTCGTGTGGTCTGGACAGACATTTATATAATTATGTAGATATAGGAGTGAATGTTTACACCTGCCTATTTACAAAATGCATGTGTAACGTACAATGCACACTGTATATTTGTTTAATGCTGTCCACTGCAACACGCTATCAGATAACTATAACAAATGACCCACTCTTTCAAGCACACACGATGTGCAGATAAACCAGGACAATTGTAATGCAGGCAGTTACGTTTTTCACAACGGACTGAAATAAAACTTGGATGTCACTGTGACATATATTATATAGATGACTGCGTACAGTCAAAACACAAAGCGAATTTTATAAATACAACACAGCTATGAGCTAATCCATTTTGTAGACATGGACAGTAAGTGTTAAGGGGACAAAAGCCCACACCAAACAAAGCTTTCAAGTTCTAACAGAACAGTTCTGAACAAACTGTGACATGTACAGTAACTGGTTTACTCTATCTCGTCAGTTTATTTGTCTATGTACAAACACATACGAATACAGGTCTGCAAGTAACCTCGTGAGTCTATATGATATATATGAGTATAGATTTTGAAGCACACGTGTACCATCACCCTCGAACTACCCAACACAATAACACACCCTCATACCACCCCACACAATAACACACCCACACCGACCCCCCCCCCCCCAACAACACACACATCATTGAGTATATTGAACTGACAAAGCTAGTATCATGAACGTATACAATATTTAACCCAGCAGTGAATAAACATACCCTTGGATACACACAAGCATAGCACAGGCGCGCACACACTCAAACTTATTTTAGCTAAGCGCTGCAGAATGGAACAAAGCGCTACTGTCAACATTTCGACGTTAAACACCAAATAAAGAAATTCAACTTGTCCATAAATAAAGAGCTGAATAAGCAAATGAGCGAACACACGAAGAGTCATGCACTAAAGACCCGTAACAGGTGGAAATCGGATGATACACACTTGATCAGCCGTACTTATTATTGCGCTGTTATTGACCGCATGCTTTTGTTATCGATCAAACAGGAGCAGCAGCAGCAGCCGCCGAATATAGACATAAAATGCTCAAAAATAGCCTATCCCTATTCAACAGACGTATTTGCATCGAAAAACACGCCAAACAGCACTGTGTCACGCTAATATGAGAGAGAGAGAGAGAGAGAGAGAGAGAGAGAGAGAGAGAGAGAGAGAGAGAGAGAGAGAGAGAGAGAGAGAGAGAGAGAGAGAGAGACACACACACACAGCATCAAACCTAGCCTTGGAGGCTGAAATCAAAACGGATCACTTGCCCAACCTAAAGTAAGCCAGTCCTCCCAAAATAACCACGATAAACACTGTACGCTCGCCATACAATACTGAAATAGCAATTGGAACGGCCAGGAAAGACGATTCCGGCTGATATCATCGGTACATGGTGGTATGGGGGGGGGGGGGGGGGGGGGAGAGAGGGTGAGGCTTATGAGAGGGGGGAGACGTTTTGTGTCCGACACAGACCGTAAGCGGACGTAAATAGAAATAATTATATATCGCAGAAAAAAACAGAGCTTTAGAGATCGTCAATGGTGTGCATAAGATAGGTACCATCTGTGTGACAACTCAACCAATCTGACCCAGTACTTGGGTCTCACCCACTTTGGCAATCCCTGGTGCACGCCACCCCTGGAGACTGTGGTCTCTATCACCAACCAGTTAATGGCAGAACCAAGACCAAAAGGTATTTTGCAAAGACCACCATCTGCAGGTGACAGACACCAGACCTCCACTTCTGATCATCTCATCTCTTCCCTCTTTTAGAACATCCGCCTGCACCCCCCCTCCCCCACCATCCCCCTTGCTCCTGCAAGATGTGGCTGGTATGCCGAAGGGTTTACAACCAAAGCAGCCTCCAGGCCAGATCAATAGAGCAAGATCGATAGCAACCTACACACTGCAATCACTGGAAAAGGAAAAGAATTGAAAGAAAACAAAAGCTTTAGGGGACAGCATCATCACATGCAGCAACAGGAGAAAAAGCAGCCACAGAATACAGTGGACGCCCCCCCCCCCCCACCCCCCGAGACCCCTAAATTAAGGCCTCCATCTTTTTTTAAGACCTTATGTTTTCAGATGTTCAGTTCATAACATCTGTAAATTTACCTCCATTTTAAGACCTAATTTTTCTCATAATTTCTGAGGTCATCAAAAGGGGGTTCCACTGTATATCTTCGTTGTCTAAGAATAACCATGCCATCTCAATACTAAAAGTGAACGCTGGCGTCCATTGAACACTCGCCGTCAAAGATCCACCAAGCTACAGGGGAGTCGTTACTTGGCTCGTGACGGATAAGGGTCATAGATATCTACAACCATGTGCTGTCTAGACTCTCAGCTAAATGCGAACTTCCACATAAAATGATGCAAGGGAGCTAGATAAACACATTGTTTTAAAAACAGATTTATGAAAAAAAATAATTAATAATCAAGCAAATGCAAAATAAATAGATAAATAATGTTTCATCTTTTAGTACAAAAGGCTCAACCAACATATGGCCTTGAAAGCGCTTGCCTCAATCTTTTTCACAATATCGAGTAGTTATTTTTCTCTGGAATGCTTTAACAGAACACTACTGAATCAAAGCATTTCCAAGGCAGTTCCACGAGTCACTTTTTTGAAAGCAAGCAGAATTGCAACTTTCTTTAAAATTAAGAAAATCTTTACAAATACACACCTTCAACAGCTCATGCAGTACACCACATGGCACACAAGAAGAGAGAAGAAATACAGAGAACAACTTCACTCTGTGTAAAAATATGAGATAAGTTCAAAGTGTACACGCACAGGCAACTCACACAGACAAAACTCCCAGACAGATAACGTTGAAACAGGCGGCAGCGACACAGACGATGATGACGACGACGTCAAGGATGGCAACGATGGTGATGCAGAGGCTGACTTGAAGAAGGCAAGCCTCCAAATCATGGCTAATCAGTCTCACAAGTGCTCTCCAATTCCCCAATCGAAGACACACGCTCAATGTATTATTCACGAGCACGGATCGAGGGTCCCCCGCTACCACCATCGCCGCTGCTGCCAGCGTCCACAAACCAGGACACAGCACAGCTTACAACAACCTCTTATATCGATGGATTGGCTGTTTGGTGTTTAGGATGACAGATTGAAGGATGGATGGATGGATAGAACGATGGATGTAGGATGGTCTCAAGTCCTCGTCTTGGCAGGTTCCATCATCCAGATGTACGCCTCCAGGAGGGAATTACGTGCTCGGGTGAACAGTTTCAAAAGACAGCAGTACACTTGACGTAACCCAAAGGTGACAACATGTCGTGCCTATCTACAGTCATAAATTAAGGATGGCAGAAGCCGACTGGGGCAAATAAAGGAGATAAAGATGAGGTGATAGCTGCATAATAATATCATCTACACTACCATGTATTTAATCATCTACACTACCATGTATTTAATTAGCAACGCTAAACGACACAAGCCCACAGACACGTTCGCGTCGTGCACAAAGGTCCTCACGCGAAACATCCCCCTACACGCTCTCTCAAACCGACAAACACATTGCAGCGACAGTAAGAAGTGCAAATGTCTATGCCAGCTACAGCGAACAATCGAACGACACCGCCTGCTTCGCTCCGTCAGTGCAATTCTCTACACCCCCGAGGACCATCTGTTGTCGTTGCTGTCGCTGGTTGTGGTGATGGTGGTTGGTGGTAGTGGCGACGACGATGATGCAATCGCAGAATTGTGCGGACTCGGCAAGGTTTGGCTACGGTTAGCAGACTGGGCCACCCACCGAGCAAATCGATGGAACTCTTTCTTCTACTCCACTGACAGCAGACACAGCACCGAGTATAGGAAGACATAGGCGATATAAGTTATATCACACACAGGACCAGAACCATATATCAGCATAGTAAGTTACGGAAGATGGATAATACCATCGTCCCTGGAGGGATCGCGATAAACCGATTGTTTCCGTTATTTTGCTGGTACACATTTTCAGTAATTTACCGTTCCAATATCGGAACTGAAGTCCGGCTACGCCTCCCGAGTGATAGTTCGCGTGATACATTAGAAAGAAAGGGGGGGGGGGGGGTAAAGACTATTGTATATCATGTCCTCTTCAATTTCCCACCTACTCGTGCACATACATTCTCCAGCTCTATCAAACACGCACGCACGCATTATCACACGCACACACACACACAAACTCACCATATCATTTCACAAGGCAACCACATAAACCCCACAACACATCACAACCTCAACTCCAACCAGACAGAAAAGCCACCAACATATAAAACTCTGCTCCAATTCTGAATTTTTGCTGAATCAGCACTAGTTCCCAAATGCACAAAAGCTCTAAATGCAATTCACGTTCCCCATAACAACAGAGTAAATGACAATATACATGATTATCGACCAGGATTGTGCACGCGTGTTGAGAGAGAGAGAGAGAGAGAGAGAGAGAGAGAGAGAGAAGGGGGGGGGGGAGGTCACAGGGGGAGGGGAAGGGTTAGACTATAAAATGCTTCAATGCCAATCAATATCCAGGCGGCACGCTCCGTAGTTTGTATACAGGGTGAATTCAGCGGCGTATACAGTGATGTACAGCACGGTGGTGCGTGATGTCTCTATCTTTGACCTAACATGCGTTCAGTGCCTCACAAGTAGGTGACTGCATAATTATATACACGCATTAATCATTGGTGTGATTTAAAGTGCTATTTTACATTCACAATTTCACTCGAAGAATACCTTCTTCTCGTAACTGTTATCAGAAGTTTATTATACAAGAAGAAACGAAAGAAAAAAGTGTTGCGTTGCGCTTTCACATAATAATAATAATAATAATAATAAATGAGCATTTATATAGCGCAACATCATAACTTTACAATTAAAGGTCTCAGGCTATACTATTCGGTAGGTCCTTTGATCGGATCAGAATGGACTTAAGCAAGCCAGATACTTTGATTCAAGCCCCTGCAATGTCATACGGGGTAGCAGACCTGTTGTCGATATTGTTTCTTGCATTTTCAGACTCTGCTAAAATACAGACATTTACCATTTGACACGCCGAAGGGAAAGTACCTTTGAAGGAGCCATACCCGCGATGTTGGCTCTCTATCGTCAAAAGGCAACCTCCTTCCCGCGTAAACACCATCACAGATCAAGCCAGAATTTCACATGGGATAAGACCATCCCTCCACTTGGTAAAATACCAAAAATCAATAGTCTGGGTGCTCTCTGCGCACGGAGGGAATTTGTTTAATGAATACATTTCGTAAAGCCACTGGTGGCTTTTTAAGAAATTAATTCATCATAAAATCCAACCCACCACAGCAAGCAGTCAGGGTGTTGATTTTTGGAATGTTTCAAAGTGGAGGGATGGTCTTATCACATGTAAAAGCCTGGCCATATTTGAGATGGTGATCCGAACTAGTTTTCAGCAGAAGTAATGTGTCTTCAAAGCGTGCATTCACCCCCACTCCCCCCTCCCATTGATGACTCGCAGCAGGGAATCTACCTTTCAAGAAGCCATATTATATATGATATACGTGATGTTTGCTATCTATCGTTTTAAGCGGATGTCACACATTTTATCGGCATTTCATGTAGGGCAGAATACTTCAAAGAAAACTGTACTCAGGCAAAGGTGACGTGAAAACTGCACTGAAACATATTCTTAGCGCGCGAGAACAAAGAATATATTATGTCTTTCAGTTCGCATTCCTCGTTCTTCTAGAGAATGTAATTTTTCGGTTTGGAAAGTTCGTAGTCTCTGTTTCACGTTTATATTTGTTTTTATTTCTCGTTCCTGTTACTTTATTTCCTATAGTTCTTTTCTCTTTGTGTTGAGATCCTCTTTATCTATCGACAACACTTTACTGAATCTAATTTGGGGAAAAATCTTTCAAAAATGGGTCAACTCGATTAAACATGAGAGAGAGAGAGAGAGAGAGAGAGAGAGAGAGAGAGAGAGAGAGAGAGAGAGAGAGAGAGAGAGAGAGAGAGAGAGAGAGAGAACAAAATAAGAAAATATTTGTTTACAACTTTTGTTATGCTGTAATCTCTTAATATATCTGACCTTTCTTTGCACAGTGGTTTAGTTTCTTTCCCGTATCATTCTTTCTTTTCTTTATTTGGTGTTTAACGTCGTTTTCAACCGTTCAAGGTTTTCCCGTATCATAAAAGGCAAGGTGTAATGGCCGCAGCCAAGGTTTAATGGCCGGAGCTTTACAGGGGCAATGAACTAATTTAATGACTTGACTTTAACAGCTGCCGCCAATACCTTCACGAATATTCTTCTTTTGTTGTGTTAAAGCCCCCTGCTGCGCAAATAAGGAGAACAGCTATGGATCGTCACAAAAGTTACATCTTTCCATCACGGGCTGAATAAAACTGCGATTGTTTTCATTGAATTAGTGTTTCAAGTTCAATTATTGCACGTGATTAAGGTAGGCTGCATACATACTGGAATTTCGCCTCTTTTAACGTTGCTTCGTCTTACTTTTTCTTTTAGGCCGACAGCATTGGAACTTGCTGATTAGATTCAGGATTCGATTTGCTCCGACCCAACGGGTTTTGTCAGCTAGACGTATGCGTGTCCGGGAAAAAAAAGAAAGAAAACTATAATGAATCCGACGCTGAAGAGTAGGTCGGTTGATATTTATTAAATTACATTTCATAGTTATGGAGAATTTATGGAGAATTTCCTTACCGTGCAAACCAAATTGCAAATCACCACGGAGCCTCCCAGGCTTATACATTGTATGCTGTGATCATCCTTCCATTTGTGGTTTGTTTGTTTGTTTATTTGTTGCTTAACGTCCAGCCGACTACGCAGAGCCATATCAGGACGAGGAAGGGGGGGATGAAGGGGGCCACTTGTCAAGCGATTCCTGTTTACAAATGCACTAACCCATTACTTGTGTCCCAGCAGGCTTTAGTAAAACTAAATTAATACCTACTGGAAGATTATTTGTTTGTTTATTTGTTGCTTAACGTCCAGCCGACTACGCAGAGCCATATCAGGACGAGGAAGGGGGGGATGAAGGGGGCCACTTGTCAAGCGATTCCTGTTTACAAATGCACTAACCCATTACTTGTGTCCCAGCAGGCTTTAGTAAAACTAAATTAATACCTACTGGAAGATTACCAGTTTACTGGAAGATTACCAGTTTCCAGTATGTTAAAATAGGCTTAACCTATCTACTGCTGGACTTACATCAGAACACTAACAGATTAAACTATACATGAATCGCGAGACAAGCGGCAAGAGAAGAGATTTTTGGAAAAAATACAGGTAAATGAGCAAGAAGGCAGAAAAAAGAAAAGAATTCATGAAGAAAAAGAGAGCATGACAGGAAAGAGGAACCAAAAATCTACCTAACAGCAAACTAGAAAGCTCCTGCGGTTCCAAAAACAGGAGGGGCCTTTAATTTCATAACCGCAGTGCCCCACTGCGGGATCCATTTGTGGTAGACGCACGCCGTCAATCTACAACCTGGTTGCTTCCTGTGCTATATAACTGTGATTTTTGTGTGGAATCACTTTCGGAACTGACACCTATGTCAATTTGCTAAATTAATCCACAAAATACAACATGTTCAACCCCACCCCCCTTTCTGCACAGGGAGCAAGCAGCCAGGCTGTTGAGCTTTAGTACACATCGACATAAAACGATCCTTTTATTCCATGTAAAAGCCTGGGCAGAAAGCTCTGTGGTGGTGAACATTGACGTTTACATGGGAAGGAAGGTATCTTTAAGGTCTAAGAAGGAGTTTCATAAAGGGTGAAGCTTTGTTTCCCTGCTGAATGGCACCATCATTCATACTCAAATACAAAATCAACTTTCATTCCTATCCAAAAAAACAGATGAGGTAGATCTATTTTGAGAGGATCTCAAAGAGTGAACAGCCCTGAACGGCACTATCATTCATACTCAAATACAAAATCAACTTTCATTCTGAC
>NC_090253.1:20193130-20295105 GCF_037325665.1 Littorina saxatilis | reverse complement strand
CACACAAAAAACAAGTCGCGTAAGGCGAAAATACAATATTTAGTCAAGTAGCTGTCGAACTCACAGAATGAAACTGAACGTAACGCAACGCAGCAAGCCCGTATACTCGTTGCATCGTCACTCCACCGCCCGTGGCAAAGGCAGTGCCCGTGGAATTGACAAGAAGAGCGGGGTATTCGTTGCGCTGAGAAGGATAGCACGCTTTTCTGTACCTCTCTTCGTTTTAACTTTCTGAGCGTGTTTTTAATCCAAACATATCATATCTATATATTTTTGGAATCAGGAACCGACAAGGAATAAGATGAAAGTGTTTTTAAATTGATTTCGAAAAAAAAAAAAATTGATAATAATTTTTATATATTTAATTTTCAGAGCTTGTTTTTAATCCGAATATAACATATTTCTATGTTTTTGGAATCAGCAAATGATGGAGAATAAGATAAACGTAAATTTGAATCGTTTTATAAATTTTTTTTTTTTTTTTTACAATTTTCCGATTTTTAATGACCAAAGTCATTAATTAATTTTTAAGCCACCAAGCTGAAATGCAATACCGAAGTCCGGGCTTCGTCGAAGATTACTTGACCAAAATTTGAACCAATTTGGTTGAAAAATGAGGGCGTGACAGTGCCGCCTCAACTTTCACGAAAAGCCGGATATGACGTCAAAGATATTTATCAAAAAAATGAAAAAAACGTTCGGGGATTTCATACCCAGGAACTCTCATGTCAAATTTCATAAAGATCGGTCCAGTAGTTTAGTCTGAATCGCTCTACACACACACACACACACACGCACAGACAGACAGACACACATACACCACGACCCTCGTTTCGATTCCCCCTCGATGTTAAAATATTTAGTCAAAACTTGACTAAATATAAAAACACACACAAAAAACACACAAAAAGTCCCTACCTACCTACCCTATTTTTTGTAGCCATGTTACCAGAAACATACAACTTTTTTGGGGGGCCTAAGTATAAAAAGCTCTTCAGGTTGATTTATAGTCCACTTATATAATAGACCCTATCGGTATTATTCCAAGCTCTCGTAATCTCTCGCAAACTTCAGAGCATAGCAAAGCATGCGGTACAGCGATCTCGTGCGAGCTGCACAAGCCAAGGTTCGAAGTTCTCGCGATGTTCAAACGGCATAACAAAGAGCGTGTCTCGCGAGAGAGAGCTGCTCAGATACCGAAAAGGTCTATTGTGGTCAACCGCAGTAAACTCATTTCGGGGTTGCTGTTCTTTCCTGGCCTGTCGTTATCGAGCAATGTCCGAGTACACGCACAACCTGCTCTCGAGGGCCGGAGGGGTCTTCGAAGGTTAAACTGACCGGGAAGGAGTGATTTGTGACCCGTGAACCCCCTCCAGTTCGATGGTATTCTCTGATAGTACTTTGGGGAGAGGGAGAGGTAGCGAGGGGAGGTAGCGAGGGGAGGTAGCGAGGGGAGAGAGAGAAGAAGGGGGGGGGGGGTGGGGGTGGTGGAAAGAGAGAGAGAGAGAATGAGAGAGAGAGGGAGAGAATGAGAGAGAGAGAGAGAAAGAGAGAGGAAGAGAGAGGAAGAGAGAGAATGAGAGAGGAAGAGAGAGAAGGGGGGGGGGGGTGGAAAGAGAGAGAGAGAGAGAATGAGAGAGAGAATGAGAGAGAGAGAGAATGAGAGAGAGAAGGGGGGGTGGAAAGAGAGAGAGAGAGAATGAGAGAGAGAGAATGAGAGAGAGAGAGAGAGGGAGAGAAGGGGGTGGAAAGAGAGAAGGGGGTGGAAAGAGAGAGAGGGTGGAAAGAGAGAGAGAGAGAGAGAGAGAGAGAGAGAGAGAGAGAGAGAGAGAGAGAGAATGAGAGAGAGAGAGAGAAACAGGGAGAGAGACACACACATACACTCACACCCACACAAACACACACAGACACGTGTGGGCGCGCGCACACACACACACACGGAGAGATACCTATATCACAAAGGATGTTCACAGGAAAGGATATGACCCATTGGAACAGGACAGGACCTCTTAGTCCTTATAATGTATACACAATAGCTGATTGACCTAGTTGAATGAATCGTAATTTCGCAACGTCAGCACAACCTGACAACACCTGATAAATGTGTACAAGGAACGTACTCCAGCAAAGACAGCATTTTTTGTGGTTGATTTTATTCCGACGTCTTCTAAAAGACCGAAGGACGTTTTTCGAGGATGTGAACTTTACGATATTACTATCTAAATTACTAGTGGCGCATTCACACCTCTCTCTCTCTCTCTCTCTCTCTCTCTCTCTCTCTCTCTCTCTCTCACACACACACACACACACATACACGCCCACCCGCTCACACACCCTCTGTGACACACGCTCACCCCCTACCCCCATCTCTGACACAAACACTTTTTCTCCCAATTAGACACCCCCAGACAGACACACACCCACCACACAAACCCAATAACCGCTTCCCCACCCAACCCCCGCCACTCATACATAATGCACGATCAACAAAACCAGACTTTAAACAAAAACCAAAAAACAAAAACCCCACAAAACTTACCCTGGGCAGTGATTCTCAGTAACTGCCCAATGTCCATGTTGGGCAAAAAGCGAAACATCTCCAGCGGTAGGAAACTTGGTCCGTTCGTTTGTCGCAGAGGCCCCATGATGAAACATCCAATTCAGTTGAGTTTGCCACGCCCACTTCGATTGGATCACCAGTTAGCAGCCATGCATACATACACACATTTGTGGCTACACCGGTTGCCGTTTTTTGTTGGCCTTTCTCGTACTGAGCTTCAGCCCATGGATACAAAGAATATTAATTGGTGATCTTTTCAGGAAGAGGCCACTCAGTGAAATAATTCCCTTCTTTTCTACCACCCGTAAGCTCATCGGAGCATCACAGTTACTAGTCAGCGAAGACAGTCATTATTTCACTCTTATTTTCCAAGTTTTGAGCCCGCGGATGTTTTCAGTCAGTGTGTTCTGCGAAGAAATCGTTCAGTGGGGACAGACAGAACTGCATGAAGTAGTGTGACACTTTTAACTGGTCTTTCTCGTGCAGTGAGTAACAAATGCTAGCGCTAGCAGTAGAGGCATGCTTTCAACAACTTGTTGCACTCTTCACGAGAAATAAATGGTGTACTACAATACAACACACTGCCGGCGTGGATAAACACGCGTCCGAAGTGTTAGTCGCACGCTGGACTGTGTGTAGCGCGTTTCTTCGTCGCCGTTACTTCAATCTCGCCGGTGTCTTTATCTCTGATCCAGTTGCTTCAGTTCTAATCTCTCAACAGCCACAACTACATATATAAGCCTTTTTGTATAAGTTAATAACAGCAAAGACTTGAGCAGTCACTGATAGTCTATTACGTGTGAGATTCGAGCAACAGACACGTTAATAACGGCAAAGACTTGAGCTGTCACTGTAACGTCTGAAATTTGAGCAACCGACAGAGAGTTCATAACAGGACAGATTTGACCAGTCACTGATAGTCTACAACGTGTAAGATTCGAACAGCAAACACAGAGTTCGGTTATAACGGGACAGACTTGAGCAAGTGATACTCGGCAACGCACAAAACTGAAGCAACTGATAGCGATACAGTGATAGTCCTTGCACTGGAGACAGAACCTGTCGACACTGCACTATTCCTGTCACTCAATCACATTTCAGTACTGACAGTGACATTCGCACACATGCACACACACCCAATACACACACACCCAATCCACTCTTTACATTGAAGCGAAGGGCTGTAGCTCTTGCCTGGAGCTGTGTTGTCACTGTCACTGTGACACTACTGCGTGTGCACTCACAAAATCAATCACAACGAGGTTTTCCTGCAAACCACTCTTTTCCAGGCTCTTCAAAACCTGAGCCAAGCTCACAGACATGACCAAAATTGGAAACTATCAGTCCTGCGTTGTGCCATTAAATCCCACTCTGACAAGGCGTTGTCGACCGTTAGAGTTGCGTATAGCGTGTGTTTCTATTTATAAACAGCGCCGTTCAACTATACACACAGAAGCAAAATACAATAAATAACAGCAGTGCAGTGTGAAAGTCTCCTGTAAAGTAACCGTTATTTATATTATAACAGACCTCTTCATCAGGTGGTATTTTTGGCCAAGAAGATTAACTGTGTATGAGGTACGTTCAACTACACACATGTATACGTAAATTCAATCAACAAGAGCGAAACAATTACTGCAGACGCGCCGTTGTTATTTATTCAATGAACTTTATCCCAACATTGAGTGTTCAACCCGCAAAGACTGTCTATTAGGTGTGTTTCTATTCTTCCGCAGCGTCGTCACGTTGAACAACACACACAGTACCGGCCACAGGAGCAAATTGCAATCAATAACAAGACTGAAACGATCCTGCAAAGGAGCCGTTACTTAATCACACTGACAAGGCATTTTCGACCGGTAAGGATTGTTCATAACCTGTCGGTGTTTCTATTCGTACGTCATTCAACAACACACACACAGCCTACCGGCCACAGGAGCAAAATGCAATCCATGAAACTCTCCTGCACAGTAGCCGTTATTTAAAACAAAGCTCATTAAGAAACATGGCGTTTCAGGCTGGTAAGAACCGTGTCACGTGAGAGACATCCGTCTTTTACTTTTATGCACTGCTGTTCGTCAACACAGACAGTACGGGCGACAGAAGCAAATAGCAATCAATAACAAGAATGAAGCTATCCTGCAAAGAAGCCGTTACTATACCAAACCTCACCCTGACAACGCATGAGGGCAGGTTCAAAGAGTACGTATAACGTGTGTTTCTATTCTTACGCAGCACAGTTCAACTACACACACTGTAACGGCGATAGCAGCAAAATTCAATAAATAGCACGCTGACTCAGATTCCTAGCTGGGCAGATTGTGTCACTAGCGAAGACGTATGCAAGCGTTTGTGTGTGTTCCGAGCATAATTTGGCTATCTCCCGATATAACCCCGTCGGTTCAATCTTCAAATGGTTCAAAACTACAAACACCGTACCGGTTATAGGTCACACTTTTTAGTGGAAAATGCTTCGACGCCGGAGCGGGTACTGGACCCAGTGCCGTTGTAGTGCAAGTGCACTACAAAGTACACTTGCACTACAACGGCACTGGGTCCAGTACCCGCTCCGGCGTGGAAGCATTTTCCACTATAAAGTGCACAAAATTTGACCTATTTCGTCGCCTATAGGGGACGGAAAGAATGTCATTTCAATGGTGTGATGACATTCTTTCCGTCACGTGACGTCTGGAGTATATATAGAGTGGTGTTGAACTTGGTTTTTCCGTTACTATATTTACAGGACCTATTCCGGTATCCCGTTGTAGGAATCCATAACCGGTACGGTGTTTGTAGTTTTGAACCATTTGAAGATTGAACCGACGGGGTTATATCGGGAGATTGCCCATAATCTCGCCGGTCGATTTCTAAATTTACGTGGTAGATTTTACGCTGTTTTAAAACGAACTGGCCGAAATCTGCACAGATTGTTTTTGTCCGCAAGTGGTTATAAACATGTGTTTATCTTCTGTTATACGTACTTTCTTATGCAGAACTGGTTGTTTTCACTAACTCAAATGATAACCCAACAAAAAGGTCTCTCGCAGTCTCTGTCAATGGTATTGATATTGATGGTTTTAAGAATCACGATACTAATTCAAATCTTACAATTCTCAAAACGAATCACCGTCTTGTGTAAATGTTCTTCTCGCAGTCTCTGTCAATGGTATTGATATTGATGGTTTTAAGAATCACGATACTGATTCAAATCTTACAATTCTCAAAACGAATCACCGTCTTGTGTAAATGTTCTTCTCGTGGTTCACAACTCGAACCAACAACAGCCCTGACCAGTCTTGTTTCTCTTCACACGCTAAAATGTGCAAAACGGCTTCGGTCTGTATTTCTTTTCTCTTATTTTTTTTCACCTCCCCTTTCCTGTCCTCCTTTCTCCTCCGTTATACCGGACACTACCAGTACTACAATGCCAACACTAACCAACACACACATTTTTTTCCCACGAACACTGAAGACTCCACCTCCTCTGAGCTGGGAATGTCCAGTGGCAAAATAACACGCACGCTTTCTTCCTGCCATGACACAGCCAGAGAGAGCGTCGTGCCTACTTCAGCACAAAAGGAACGTCTTTACCTTGTTGGATCGATTGTGAGATAACCTTCAGACCATGCAAATTCGGGGGGCGGGGGGCTTGGGGGACACAGATAAAGAAAGACAGAGAGGGAGATAGAAAAAGAGGACAGAGAGGAGGAGAGGACAGAGAGGGAGGGAGAGAGAAAGGGCCGAGTGTCCACACCAAAGCCACTCAGTTCGTCTCCGGCGAGCGATCTGTCTGCGCATATAAAAACCAATTTGCACAGTTCGTGAGCTTCCTATGCTTGCACGGAAAACGTATACACATGGACACAGGCACAAACACACACATACACATTGACACATGTATATAGACTACACACAGACACAGACTAGACACACACACACAAACACGTACATTTAAACACATACACTATCACTAAAGTAGTAAAGGGTGTCGAGTGACAAGTTCACATACAATGCTCAGTACACCAAGACACAATACATAATTACAGTCACTGTCACAAATATTCAAAGCCAAGTGTAGCTTGCTAACAATAAAGGACCGTAACCTAGCTTAGCCCAGAGATGTGATGTCACACAAAGCCAAGTGTAGCTTGCTAACACACGCCGTGGATGGTGGCACGCCTAGTTTTTTCCACCGCAGGAACAACACCCAATTCGTTCCCCCGCAAGACGAACAACATGGTAGGTGTCTCCAAATTAATCCTTAAAATAGTAGATAACCAGACTTTCTAGTATTGAAGTTTATATCATACTGTTCGGTACTTTATTTTGCATTGGATCAGCTAGTTGTCTTACCATTTACACTCTCGTGTACTACATAAGAGAAGAAATGTCATCAAGACAAGTCAGAAATACTGTCTCCCACGTTAAAAATGATGAAATAACACAAAGCACGGTCAACAGAAGGGCTTAAATCTTTTTGCTGGTCAAAGTCAAACTACTTGTGGATACTGCTCTTCATTTTTAAGTTTAAGCTTACCTTAGTTTAGACTCACGATCGGTTCAAAGATCAACAGTAAAATTTGACGGGGTAAGATCCCCCGCAGCTTGGTCAAAAATGCGGGGGACCTTATCTGGTGTCTGCGGGGGACCTTACCCACTGAGAATCGAGTACCACAAAATAACGCTAGATTAGAGCAGCTTATCCACGATGCTGGTGCCCCAAAACGCGCATACAAGGCTGCAAGGTATCGAAGATTAAACTGTGAGTATTAAAATAGTGCTTTAAATGGTAGTTCTGGGTTAATTTGTACGAAATTGAGACCTCTCTGTATAATTTTCACGGACTTCGGCAGAAAATCGAACGCCACTGTTCACGAGTACACAACAAGACATAAATTACATATTATACATATAGCCTAGGCAATTCTGCTTTAGAATATCCATACTTAATAATGTGATTTGCCACAACGTACCTTCACAGGGCAATTCCTTTGCGAGATAACAATTTTGCTTCCGCGTGCGGGGGAACGAATTGGGTGTTGTTCCTGCGGTGGACAAAACTAGGCGTGCCACCATCCACGGCGTGTAACAATAAAGGACCGTAACCTAGCTTAGCCCAGAGATGTGATGTCACACAAAGCCAAGTGTAGCTTGCTAACAATAAAGGACCGTAACCTAGCTTAGCCCAGAGATGTGATGTCACACAAAGTAATGAGGAACAAAGGTCGAAACAACGAATTCTAGCCTAGAGATGTGATGTCATATTAAACACAGTAACAACGAGAAAATAGATCAAAACAACGCACCCTGGCCTAGCCTGGTCGAGTGTAGAGAAGTGATGTCAATTTTCATGCACTGTCACAACCAGAACACAGATCGCAACAACAAGAAAACAGATCGAAACAACGCACCCTAGCCTAGCCTAGAGATGTGATGTCCTACACAATAACAACGAGAAAACAGATCGAAACAACACACCCTAGCCTAGCCTAGCCTAAAGATATTATGTCATACACAATAACAACGAGAAAACAGATCGAAACAACGCACCCTAGCTTAGTCTAAAGATGTGATGCCATACACAGTAACAACGAGAAAACAGATCGAAACAACGCACCCTAGCCTAGCCTAGAGATGTGATGCCATACACAGTAACAACGAGAAAACAGATCGAAACAACGCACCCTAGCATAGCCTAGCCAAGCCTAGCCTAGAGATGAGATGCCATACACAGTAACAACGAGAAAACAGATCGAAACAACGCACCCTAGCCTAGCCTAGAGATGTGATGTCATAGACTCATACACAGTAACAACGAGAAAACAGATCGATACAAACATTACAACGCACCCTAGCCTAGCCTAGAGATGAGATGCCATACACAGTAACAACGAGAAAACAGATCGAAACAACGCAGCCTAGCATAGCCTAGCCTAGCCTAGAGATGTGATGTCCTACACAGCAACAACGAGAAAACAGATCGAAACAACACACCCTAGCCTAGCCTAGCCTAGAGATGAGATGCCATACACAGTAACAACGAGAAAACAGGTCGGTGGAGTGCTGCAGGTGCTAATAGGTGTCAACACCACATGCCGTTGTTCGGTCAAATGTCGATATGTAGGTTAGAACAACGAACTGTACAGTTACACAGAAGCTCTAACCGCCAACTTAGCAGTGTAGAAACTGCGCTTTTTACCCCCTACTCTGCCATTAAAGCTACACTCACCCGCCTTCGCGTACAGTAGTACCTCGGGCGGGGACGTAGCTCAGTTGGTAGCACGCTGGCTTTGTAGCCAGTTGGTCGCTATCAGCGTGGGTTCGATCCCCACGTTCGGCGAGAGATTTACTTCTCGGAGTCAACTTTGTGCAGACTCTCTTCGGTGTCCGAACACCCCCGTGTGCACACAAGCGCACGAAAAAGACCCCACGTTCACAGCGAAAGTCTCAGGGCTTGGAAAACACGAAGATACGCATGCATCATCTCTCGTCTCTGATTATCATGATCGTATTTCGATACTTTGACGAGACAAACACAATGCTGGTGTGTCGAAGAAGACAGCCACAGCGGGCTTGTTCGAATCAAAGTATCACACCATATCTTCAGCGTATTACCAATACCTGTCCCAATATAGACCTGTTGGTCTAAGAGGACGTTAAACCCTAATAGTCAGTCAATCAGTCAGTGGTACCAGCGCTGAAAGAATACCAGTGTGACGAACAGGACGTGTCCGTACACTGCAGGTCATGACAGGTCTATTTATTTGGGGAGAGGAAATGGACACAAGGACAACACAAGGTGTCCTTTCATTAGGAGAGGCCTCATAATTCATATCCTTGGCGGATTATGACTTTATTCAGTTATTCTGCAGACAAACAGAAATGCTGGAGAAAAACTGTTTGTTTCTGCAGCATGTCATCTTTCGCGAGAGCAACGTTTTTTTCTGCAGTAAAACAGTTTTACTGCAGTAAAATTTAAATCAAGAATGCTGCAGTAAAACGGTGCTGTTGTTTTACTGCAGAAAACCTGTTTACACTTTTTCTGCAGCATTTTGTACTGGCTCATTATAATGTTGGAGCACGCGAGCCCCCCTCTGTCGAGAGATGGACTCATCCAGAACTACCAATAGTTGTGCGTGACACGAATGTGTTTTGTCTGTCCACGGACCTCTCCAGTGCATAGAGGTCCGTGGTCTGTACGTCTGACTTCCTTTCCGCCACTCTCCTTCTCTCTCTCTCTTTCTTACAAACAGACACACACACACACACATACACACACACCCACACACCCACACACACACACACGCATGCACGCACACACAGGCTCACACACAGGCTCACACACACACACACACACACACACACACACACACACACACACACACACACACACACACACACACACACATCTCATACATGTAACAAAACACACACTCATACGCACATAGACAGACATAACGGACACACACACCGTTACAAACAAACACACATGTATACACACTCATACACACACAAACATACACACAAACTCATGCACACACACACATACACACACACACACACACACACACACACACACACACACACACACACACACACACACACGCACGCACGCACGCACGACACACACACACACACACACACACACACACGAGTACAGACTCATGCACGTGCGCACACACAAACACACACACACACACACACACACAAACACACACACACACAAACAGTAACACTAACACATGTGCACAAAATGAACACACACACACACCGCGCGAGAGAGAAAGACGACATTGAGGCGTGACGTCATGATGCATTAATTGACGTCAAAGACTTTCGACCGTGACGTAATCTTCTTACGCGAGCTCGGAACAAACTATTATTCTACATACGTGAGAGACACCCGTGAGATAATAATCGTTCAAATCACACGTGTGTATATCATGTAAATGAGGTCATGTCAAGCAAGTCTGGCAGGGACCTGTTTTTCCACTGCTTATGATGCCAAAGTCACCGAGACAAACGTCATTATAGAAACAACAAGAGGCGAAGCCATCAAGGCTCACGTAAGAAATCGACTAACAACAGTAACACAAACTCAATCACTCCGTCACACACACACACACACACACACACACACACACACACACACACACACACACACACACACACACACACACACACACACACACACACACACACACACACACACACACACAGAAAGAGCATAGGTGAAACTGTGCAAGAAAGCGAGACACTAGATCTAGATCTGTCTGTCTGCATGTACTGTAGCCTACTTACAGGACACGACTGCCAACTAGTCTCGGCGCGCTCAAAATAATAATGACCGAGACTTTCAGAACTTCCTTCGCGTGACATCTAACCCTCTTACGTCATAATGTGACGTCAATGTAATGTGACGTCTTCAAATGTTAGAGTTTCTACCACAGACATACACACACACGCACGCACACACAAACACACACACACACACACACGCACAAACGCACAGACAGACAAAGTTATGATCGCATAGGCTACACTTACGTGAGCCAAAAATTGCGCTCGCTAATTACCCTCGATGAATCTTTACAACTAACACGTCACGCCACACTTTCAGAGTGACGTTTCTTTGCTTTGACGTAATAGATTGCACGAGGCTTTAGAAGAGATCGAGGTTCCAAAACAAGCGTCTTCAATTTAGCTGCCTCGACTGCAAGACATTTTCAGTAAAATACACTTAAGTACAGTATGTAAGATAACAGAATACTACATGGCTTGCTGTGTCGTACCAGATTTACACTCGTTGCTTTTTCAAATAGTGAACAGCTCGCTTTCGCTCGCAGTTCAATATTTAAAAAAACAACTCGTGTAAATCTGGTACGACACAGCAAGCCATGTAGTATTCTCTATTTTTATACTATCCCAGGGGGCGACGAATACAAACGCTACTTTACAAGGTCGTTCGTTTTTCTCCAGAAAAACTGTCACAGACTATTCTGAAGAAAAAGTTAATCGCAATAATGCTGCAGTAAAACAAGTAAACATTATGCTTCAGAAAAACTGTTTTACTGCAGTAAAAAACGTTGCTTCGGCGAAAAATGACATAATGCAGAAATGCTGCAGAAAAGACAGTTTTTCTCCAGCATTTCGGTTTTTCTCCAGAATAACTGAATAATGTCATAATCCGCCA
Organism: Littorina saxatilis; assembly: GCF_037325665.1. Lineage (NCBI taxonomy): Eukaryota > Metazoa > Mollusca > Gastropoda > Littorinimorpha > Littorinidae > Littorina > Littorina saxatilis. The sequence continues at coordinate 20,283,352 of NC_090253.1, read as the reverse complement.
AGAGCCAGTACAAAATGCTGCAGAAAAAATGTAAACAGGTTTTCTGCAGTAAAACAACAGCACCGTTTTACTGCAGCATTCTTAATTTAAATTTTACCGCAGTAAAATGTTTTGCTGCAGAAAAAAAACCGCTGCTTCGGCGAAAGATGACATTATGCAGAAATGCTGCAGAAAAGAACGGTTTTTCTCCAGCATTTGTCTTTTCTGCAGAATAACTGAATAAAGTCATAACCCGCTAAGGATAGCCTCACGTCGCAGGTACAAATATACGCTTGACCACCACCGCTTCCCCCAGACTTTTACATAGAAGAGCATCCTTCCACTTAAAACTTACAAACATTCTACAGCCTGCTTGTTGCGCAGAGAGGACAATTTTTGCTGAATTCACTCCACAAATTGACACTGGTGTCAGGAAATTAAATCAGCCAAAAAAATCAAATTCTGCACAGAAAGCATCCACGGTGTTGAGTGTTTGGTATACATGTATGTGTCACGTGGGTCACGGGTTCGAATCCGGGACACGGGTCAACTTCACGTGCAGACTCGACAAAGATAATATCCATGCCCCACCCCTGCGTCACCACTGTGGCACGTAAAATATTAGCTTACTCTGCAAGAATTGGAGGTAACTGATTACACCTAACACGAACACGCCTGGGTTAGAGCGACTCTGTCAGTTGTTGCTAGCTTCCATTTGGGAGGAAGCTACTCGAATTTCACAGCTATGGGACATTATAAACTAATGAAAATGGAAAAATCCAGGACAGATTTGTGATGGTTGACACAATTGTGTACGCGGGATGGTGGGTATCTTTAAAACGCCGCTGCCACGAACAATTACGTAACAACCTAGACGAGCCTACTTTTTCCACGTCTGGTGTAAAAAACTCGTCAATGGCAGTCGTTGACTCACATTCACTCGACAAGAGCGTTTGGGAGTAAACAGTGGCAAAATAAGAAAAGAAAAAAAAAACATCAAAGAGATGGCGAAGGGGAGGGGGGGGGGGTGTGAGGCAGTCACGGAGGCCAGGAGGCATGGGGGCGGGGTAAAAGGTACACCAACAGCATCTGTCCAAACATTGGGACCAAAATGTGAATAAACAGTGGCGACAGTCATGTGCAAAAGTAAAAAGAAAACGTCGCAACCCGACCGTGCATCTCCCATTTTTGCACCTGTCCGCTATGCGCCGCAGCGACTTTTGTCTCAAAACCATGAGCTCGCGCAAACGCAAACTTTGCCCCCCCCCCCCCGAAAAAACACACACACACACACATCTCCCTGTCCTCTCGTTAGGACACTAGGGCGTCGCTCTAAGTTACTGAGTCTAAGAAGTTTTTAATGCTAGAAGTTATAGCGTGTGTGCTGTTAAAATATGTTACACATTTATGTTTCATGTGTGTAATAAATACGCAGTACAGTCAGACCTCCCTTTCAACACGAACATAATTTTTTTTTTTAATGCTACCGCCCGTACAAGTACAATCTGTGCGTGTGTGAGAAATGTATAATGGTTGTCGGAGACGGCTAGTTTACAAAGGAATAAATTCATTCTTGACAAGCAAACCAGACAAAGAGAGAGAGAGAGAGAGAGAGAGAGAGAGAGAGAGAGAGAGAGAGAGAGAGAGAGAGAGAGAGAGAGAGAGAGAGAGGGGAGAGAGAGAGATCTTTTCCACCGCCTGTCTGCCCATGTAACAACTCGTGTCTGCCCATCTAACAACTCGTCAAAATATAACAACTCTTTCTGTTTTAAAGTTATGGCAAGAAACTTTGAATATTTTAGCCAGCTTTTTTTTGTCTCTCCCTCTCTCTGAGTCCCGCTCTCTCTTTCCCTCCTAAAAGTTGTCATCAGTTACCAAAGAAACCATATTAAATTATATTAAAAAAACCATTAAAACAGTATAATATCCACCCTTCCCCTGATCTCAGTGCAAGCTGTCTCCAACCACATTCCAACCCCTCCAACATGTAAAACCTGTGACACAAATATCAATAAACAGACTCCCACCCCCAGTGGGAAAGGGCACAGAAGTCCAAGAGACATTCGCTGTGCAGTAATTTACTATTTAGACACACCTGCAACTATAACCTCGAAAAATGCTCTGTAAATATAATGCCTTTAATCAATGAAATCAACATCAAAGGGGACTGTTTGGTTAAATGCAACAGCAGCTCTTCTGAGTTTGACTCCTGATTCTGTTCATCGACCTTTTTGTTCAGTCTTGGCAATCATCCATCACACAGGCAGACAAAACCTGTCCAAATTAATGTACTCAAACCTGTAATCTAGGAAATGTGTGCAAGATTCACCGCTTTTGGCATGAAAGAGTCAGATACAAACAAAAACAAAGATGGCGCAGGAAGAAATAACAGTCTATAAAACTTGCTAAACACACAGTTTAAAATCTGAAGAACTCAACGTCAAAAAACTATTTGCAAGGTATTCCTGGTGTTATAATTTTAAAACAAAAACAAAACTATAGCTTACGCAGCGATTTGAAACTGTGTTTAGTCCACAGGTATCCCTTTAATATCTTATCTCTTCTCTTGACTTTCCTGTCACAAGTGAAATTGAATGGTTAGGGGTCATTCAACTGCAGTGCAATACCCAAGGTCAGTTATGAAACCAAACTGGGTGCTTGACCATTGAACATACAAGAAAACAAAGCCATCATATTCAGGTTGGAAAAAGAACCCCTTATGGGGTAATACTATATAAATGAGCCCCCCCCCCCAACCCCCTTTGAAGACCTCCCAACCCAAGATCCCCCTCCCCTAAGACTTTGTTTGAGGTCTTAACAAAACAAGAAGGGCAAAGCCCATACGACTCACATGATTGACCTTGACCTTTACATGAGCAATGACATCATACACTAAGAACTGCTTTACACATTTTTCCTACCAAAATACATGTGACCTTGACCCAAGGTCAAGGCCATCCAAGGTCATGCAACACAAAGCTGTTAATTCAAGACATAGGAAGTACAATGGTGCTTATTGGCTCTTTCTACCATGAGATATGGTCACTTTTAGTGGTTCACTACCTTATTTTGGTCACATTTCATAAGGGTCAAAGTGACCTTGACCTTGATCATATGTGACCAAATGTGTCTCATGATGAAAGCATAACATGTGCCCCACATAATTTTTAAGTTTGAAACAGTTATCTTACATAGTTCAGGGTCAAGGTCACTTCAAAATATGTATACAATCCAACTTTGAAGAGCTCCTGTGACCTTGACCTTGACCTTGAAGCAAGGTAAACCAAACTGGTATCAAAAGATGGGGCTTACTTTGCCCTATATATCATATATAGGTGAGGTATTCAATCTCAAAAACTTCAGAGAAAATGGGAAAAATGTGAAAAATAGCTGTTTTTTAGACAACATTTTTGGCCCCTGCGACCTTGACCTTGAAGCAAGGTCAAGATGCTATGTATATTTTTTGGGGCCTTGTCATCGTACACCATCTTGCCAAATTTGGTACTGATACAGTGATAGACTGAATAGTGTCCAAGAAATATCCAACGTTAAAGTTTTCCGGACGGACGGACGGACGGACGGACGACTCGGGTGAGTACATAGACTCACTTTTGCTTCGCATGTGAGTCAAAAAGGGGGTGGGGGTGGTACCATTGAAGATTCCATGGCTGTAATTTGAGCATGCCATGATGAGCGGATACACATTATTTCAACAAGATTTTGAGTCCATGCAGCTGACCATTTGGTATCATGACATAAAATCTGGTATTTCTTTGTCACAGAATGCGAGGAAGTAGTTAAATTCGTGTGGTTGTAGTTGTACATTTATGAATGAGAAGGAGAAGAAGAGTTGTACATGTATGAATTTCGTTTCTGAACAAACCCAGGACTTGTAATAAGGCCAAAAAAAAAAATTGTCTGTTTAGGGTAACATGACCAAAAAAAGTAGGGTCGGTAGGTAGGTACTACTACTAGGGTTTTTTTTTTTTTTTGTTTTTTTTTTTTGTATGTGTAAATGCTATGTTGGCTGAACATTCACTTCTTATATTTGATGAATACATGTTTCAAAACTAACGTATAAATAAAACAGAGAGAAAGGGAGAGAAAGAAACGCCAAATGTCTCTTTTTAGCATTTTTACCTCTTTTTTTTTTTTTTTTTTTTGAAATCAAAAAAAAGTTTTTGGGTCGGCGCCAAATCGATAGGGTCGGTCGGGTTACCCTAAACAGACAATTTTTTTTTGTTGGCCTAAGCATTAAAGGTCCTTGTCTACATTTATACCGAAATCGCCAGTTGACCATTAAAATGTCTATTATCTACAAATATCAACAATACACCCCCTTTCGATCAGGAAAGACGAAGCCAGTGTAGCCGTTTGAACATTCATTGTAGTATTCCAGCGTAGTACTCATAGTAGGATATCCTTATTTGGAAAATGCCAAGCGCAAAACTCCTCTCAAATCTCGTGCATTTCGTGCGTTTAAAAATAAGCGTGGACAGCCCTCCAGTGTCAAACTGTTGCTGCACTTGTTTGGGCGTGGCTTTAAGCATAGTGACATGAATTTGATTGGTCAGTATTTTTAGGCAAAGCACATGTTCTCAGTAAACAGAAAACAAAATATTGGAAGCGTGAGTCACGCTACCCAAAAATAAAATCTTTTTTTACATATTTTTTTTCTATAATTTGTTCCCGATGGTTCATTCATCATTTGACATAATTTTGTATCGAAATCTAACCATAAGATTATTGAAAAAAAGCAAAAATGTAGACGACCACCTTTAAGAGGCTAATGAAAGCAGCAGCGCTACAAATTGCTGTTATTAGAATTACAGAAAGCCATTTTGTACAAATACTGATCACTGCAAAACATGACTTCTTCTGCAGGAATGACCCAAATGTATTTGACACTAGTACACTACCTGAGAGTTCAGACCCCAACCATTGACAAAACCTGTGGCATAGTCACCCATGTCAACAGCTGTGGATATATAATCCCACCTTCCCCTCCTTCCTGCAGCCCCCTCCCTCTACCCCCCCCCCCCCCCAGTCATCCACTCACCCCATGCGCAGACCATAGGCGCGGGCCAACATACAGCGAGAGAAGAAAGTGCTAATGTTCTCCTGTTCAGCAGACATGTCAGGGGAAGTAACTGGTTATTTTGATTGATACACTATAAGATCCAGTTGTCTTTCCAAAAGGACATTCAGGTTTGTACGAAATGACAATGGAAGAGTTCTCCCCCCTCTACTGTTGTTGTTGCTGCTGCTCTCTCTAACATATATATATCCAACTATTCCCTTTCTGAGTTCACACGCTAAGTGCAAGAATAATGTACCATTCTAACAGTTTAATTAACTTATGTAGAGAAGGATAGACTTTGTAATTGTAAAGATAAAAAGACAAGCGTTTGTGTGAAAATATGAGAAACATGCACGTTAGAAAGCCTGAGCAATTTCCTACATGAATATATATGGAAATGACTTGAGGCTCAAAGACTTACAGATCTTTAGAAACGACAATACACACAGAAACAGGTACAAACACACATATCACATTTCCCTCACAAATCCACATACATGCAAAACCCACATACATACAAAACAAATCAAAACAGCAGACAAGGGAAAAAAGAAAAGAAAGCGCTTCCTACCTTTGCAATCCTTCTTCTTTTTCTTCTTCTTCTTGCCATCGCTGCTCAAGCCCTCGCCACTGGCTGCCCTCTGACTCATGTTGTATGACGAAGAAGACGACGACATCAACGAACTGATGGAACTCCCAACCTTCTTCAGCAAGTTCTCGTCATTCCCGAACGGCGGCGAAAGCGCGCTGATGCAGTCCGGCGAATACCGAGACTGAGTGGAGCCAGACGAAGGGAAGAATCGAACCGAGTCGTCCACGCTGGTGGTTGATGCCCCCACCCGCCGTAGACTAGAGATTGTCTGCTCGTTAGCCAGCATGTTGGATGAGCGTGTGAAACGAATGGACGAAGTGGAGGAGGCTCGCGGTCGGTCACAGCTCCAGGTGGTGGGGGTGACGGTGGGGGTGGAGTGTCGTCCGTACAGCGCCCGGTGGATGTTGTTGTCATCGCTGCTGCTGCTGTCGCCGTCGTCATTGTCATAGAAACCGCTGTGGCTGGAACTGAAAGTGGTCATCTCCTGGTCACCGAGTTCCACCACTGTCGAAGCCCCGCGGGATTGTTCTTCCGCCTCCAGCTGGGTGAGGTCGTACTCGCGCGTACTGGAGGCATCGCTGCGCGGGGAGTCGATGGATTCCTGGTCGTCTGCGGCCACAGCCACTTCTTCGTCGTAGTCCTGCTCGTAACACGGCCTCACCACAACGGACTGGCTCACCCTCATCGCCGAGTCGCTCACCTCCCTCTCCTTGTCCCCCTCTCTTTCCCAATCGGGTGATGTCTCCTTCCGCATGGTGGTTTTGTCGAGGCTGTCCATGTCCCTGTAGTCCTTGCAGGGAAGCATGCCTCCCTTCTCCTCCATCTCGCCGGTGTCGTCAGACGAGAGGCTGAAACGGCACCCGGACTTTGTGGAGGACGGCAGGCCTGAGTCATCGTCTGTCATCCCAGTGGCATTGCCTTTCAGTGACAGGGAGTTGGTGTGGAGATTTACCCTGGAGCGCCCAAGTTTAGTGCTGTTGGCGCCATCGTCGTCTGTGTGGTCGCGGAGATCACGCTGCCCCTCGGAGTTCATGGCCAGCAGTGAGGAAGCGGGCGGGCGACCACGGGCCAGGCTAAAGTCGCGCGCGTTCACCACCAGCTCATTAAAGTCGTCCTCGGGCAGCTCCGAGATGTAGCGTGATCTGTCCTTGATCTTCTCCACCTGAAAAAAGGATGAGAAAAAAGTTAGTTCATGTATCTTCTTTCTAGTTCTACCCTCTGATGTCATTTGTCCTTCATCTCTAAAAATGCTAAAACTGTAGCTGAGGAAATCCCTGCCTTTACATTATGCCTACATGAGCCCCCCCCCCCCCCCCCTCCCTCCCCCATACACACACACAGATTCACAAACATCTGGGCTTTCCTGTATTATTCATCAAGCAGTAGAGCACGGATCATGGACAGTGTGAAACTACTCAAGACTTGAGTGTCATTCACTAATACATGTGAACATTCTTTAAAGTTGCACTCTCCACCAACAGAAGTGTTTAGACTATTTGTCAAAACTTCTGATAGACTAATTTTGTTTTGGGCAATATGTAGGACTACTCACAATTCTACTATTTCATGTGTTTGAATTCAATGCCTAGACTCAAAGAAGGGACTCGGCGATTAGAGAGTATTCTGCCTCCGACAAGCACTGAAGTGTTTCAGGCGTGTTGTAAACTTGTATGAGATTAATTCATTACAAAGTGTCTCAGTTAAGTCTCCTCTCTCTGTTATGCATATTTTGCTGCAATCTACAGAGGAACAGGGCTTGCCCCTCCAATAAGAGGACACCTGTAATGAAAGGACACACTTTGCCGTCTTTGTCTGAAAGTAAAATCTTGATCAAAGTATACCTGTCATGACAGGCCACTTGCAATGTAAGGACACTTTTGGCTGGTCGTAAAATCCCTGTTTATTCTCTGTGGACAGAACCCCATGAACTATATTACAACAAAAGCAGAGATAATGGGGTATCCCGCTGAGAAGCTCAAACCATGTATCAGTTGGTTATTCAGTATGAAACAGTGGTTGAGTAAGCATCTATTGTTCAACACATCTGTCCACATCTTCTGACTCTTGCTACAGACAACTTTCCCAAAAGGGAGAATTTGATGACTAATTTTACCAGACAAACATGATTAGAATTTTTTTCCACACACACAAAAGGTTTAAACTACATGACATTGTTTGTAGTTCAAGGATACACACAGTCACACACTTTCTTATTAAAAGATAATCAGTTAGGAAACACACAGTCATTCACTTTCTAATCAAAAGACAATCAGTTCATGATTACTGGGTCAGATAAGGCCATACAAATCAAATAGTTGACAAATGATCAACTATGTTCAGGGAGAATTTGATTTAAAGAGATGAGACTAATTACTGACAAGTCTGCGTTACTGATTACTTAGCCCTCTCTACCAAACCTAAACAAACAAACTTGACAAAATTATGTTTTCAAACGGAGTGTGTTTTCAAATGGCTATACTAATTTACAGACACCAGTTACTCCAAGACTTACACCACAATTTTACAACAACCGTATTTCCTTGAGTTTATAGGCCAATAAGCATGAAACAGGTTTAGTACATTATCCCTTGCCCGCAAGGATTACAGCGCCATAACAAGCTGAAACTTGCATTGATCAACATTCCATGTGAGAGTCTCAATCATTCTAATACTACAACATAGGCGATTGTTCTAGGGATTACACATGTTAAGCTTATGGTCCAGCTTAAATGTTTCACAGACCTATAAATAGATATATATCTCCTGATCAAGTCATAGAGAAAGATCAAATAAAGCCTTGCACTTATTGTGAGGAGCAGAGATAAATTTAATGTAGCTCTTAGTAATATCACACACACACACACACACACACACACACACACACACACACACACACACACACACACAAAGTGACACACACACACACAGACAGACAGACACACATACACACTCTCCCCTTCTTTTGCTATTCCTCGAGGTACTCTTCCAAACTCCCCGATTACATCTACCAATTCGTCTCCATCGCTCAGTCTTCTCATTGAAAGCTTTTCAATAAACTTTTAATTAATCAATTCAAGCACCCGCTACCCCCAAGCAATAGGAGGGTGACTTCCACCTCAAACCCCAATAGATAAATCTCACTCATTAACACGTAACATAAGATGTATGCTTAAAAAAAGAAGTTATTAGCAAGACCCAGCTTGCCTTCAACACTTCATTGTCTTTCGCACATTGCAAAGATAGCAAAACAAAACGAAAACATAATTGGACCTTTCATGATTACAACATCAAGGTGTTGATGATCATGGCCGTGCAGTCGATAAACCAATAATGTATACATACATGTGCATAAGTTTTCCAAGCTTTTAAAGGGACAATGTTTCTTGTACTGCATCAGCTTAATTTATTAATTATTTTCACAAATCTACAGTACAAGTTTATAATATAACGCAGAGAGTGCACACCCGGGGAAATTGATCTTTCATTTAAACAGCTCTGAAAAAATCAAAATCACTCACTTAAAGCACAACAACAACTGTCTTATAAAGTTATATTCTCTATCTGGATCATCAAACCAAAGTTAACAGTTCTTCTCCGAAACCCAGTAGGGCTTCGAGCTTCCTGCAAAAGAAACAAGTCGCGTAAGGCGAAAATACAACATTTAGTCAAGTAGCTGTCGAACTCACAGAATGAAACTGAACGCAATGCAACGCAGCAAGACCGTATACTCCTAACATCGTCAGTCCACCGCTCACGGCAAAGGCAGTGAAATTGACAAGAAGAGCGGGGTAGTAGTTGCGCTGAGAACGATAGCACGCTTTTCTGTACCTCTCTTCGTTTTAACTTTCTGAGCGTGTTTTTAATCCAAACATATCATTATAATCATATCTATATGTTTTTGGAATCAGGAACCGACAAGGAATAAGATGAAAGTGTTTTTAAATTGATTTCGACAATTTAATTTTGATAATAATTTTTATATATTTAATTTTCAGAGCTTGTTTTTAATCCAAATATAACATATTTATATGTTTTTGGAATCAGCAAATGATGCAGAATAAGATGAACGTAAATTTGGATCGTTTTATAAAAGAAATATTTTTTTTTTACAAATTTCAGATTTTTAATGACCAAAGTCATTAATTAATTTTTAAGCCACCACGCTGAAATGCAATACCGAAGTCCGGGCTTCGTCGAACAATACTTGACCAAAATTTCAACCAATTTGGTTGAAAAATGAGGGCGTGACAGTGCCGCCTCAACTTTCACGAAAAGCCGGATATGACGTCATCAAAGACAATTATCAAAAAAATGAAAAAAACGTATGGGGATATCATACCCAGGAACTTTCATGTCAAATTTCATAAAGATCGGTCCAGTAGTTTAGTCTGAATCGCTCTACACGCACGCACGCACACACACACACACACACACACACCACGACCCTCATCTCGATTCCCCCCTCTACGTTAAAACATTTAGTCAAAACTTGACTAAATGTAAAAATGAAAGGGCGAAGGGTTTACTATCTACTATCCGAAAGCTACTGACTCACATCTGCAATGGGCAGTGACCACACTCCTGCTGCCCGCACTGGGTTTAGGATGAGTCCCGTGATAAAATGTTGCCTTATGCCAACAGTAAATGTTGTAATAATCATGCTCACATTGCTGTCAATGTTAAAAGTCTACTGTAAATTTTAAAACGAACTGTGACAGTCACATTTATTCAATTTCAAGTGTATTTTTTCCATTGAATGTTTTGACTTGTTGAATGACCTGAAGAGCTAACAAACAATGAATGATCTGTAAGGTAACATTTCTTTCATGGTCTTGTTTGTTTAATTAATTTCTGGTTGGCTGACCTCTAATAAAGAAATACTGATTCTCCATGGAGGCTTAGACTGTTCTGATAAACACAAAAGACAAGGAAGTTATTCACACACCCACATGGCCCCGGATGCTTAGTAATTTGTTAAAACAGCTACAACTACAAGCACATAATGGTAAACCTGAAATGGTAAAACTAAAGAGATTAGTGCACCAAACTGAAGTTCGCGAGGACATTGTGCAAATTAAAACTCATGAAACCCTGAACTGTAAAAAACAAGCAAATCAAAACCAACAAACAAACAGAAAAACAATAATGAAAGGTTTGACAACAGAAGTAACTCCAAATGATAAATCTAATGAAAATACAAAAGCATAACCAAAAGAACAATAAAACTAAAAGAGAGATAAACAAGTCTAGACCTTGGCAAAAGCCATTGAATTCTAACCTTACAAAACAACGTTCTACCAAGATGCTCAGAACAAATCTGGAAAGTAGTCAAAGATTCTTGGCCTGCTACCTAAATGACTTGCTGACAGCTGAAAAACTCAGGAGTAAGACAACAGCAATTGTGTTTGTGAAAGTGAAAATGATTCAGACAGCTCAAGCAGCAAGAATCCAATCTAAGTAGTGCAGTGTGTCTCCCTCCTTGACAAGTGACCCAGACTGACCCCACTTTGAAGCAACACTAAATGCTCAACAAGGGTGGGCTGTCTCGGTTTGTTTTTCTTAAACAGTTATTTCTTGCAGTTAGAACTTCACTAGACATAATCTGTTAACTATCCCTGTAACGTACAAGTGATTACGTATATATCACCACACTGCTGTTCATGCTTATTCAAGGGTAACATTCACTGGATAAGAGCATTCTTCCACTTGAACACATACCAAATATCAACAGTCTGACTGCTTTGCCTGAGTGGGGATCTGCTGAATTAATTTTGTTGGTGACATGTACCTACCAGTTATCAGAGAAACACATGCACAGACAGGTACACAAATGATACACATACAAGTGTCATGCTTGTGCGACCTAATATGCATCAAAAATGTTTTTAAAAAAAGCCCCTATCTTTCAAAGTTCTTTAGGCTGAAGTAACCTACAGTCTCAGACTGAGCCATCCTGTAGGATCCCTGCAGACATGACACTCTTAGTATTCTTTATGCCTGTCAAATTCAGGTCCCAGGTGTTGCATTCAATGGCGCAGCCAGCAACAATGAAATAAATTAAAAAAAGGCTCATAATTGTACTCGCATTTACGGAATTACACAAAGAAGTGAAGATCTGCTGCAACTTTATCTCCTCAAGTAGAAGACTACTGAATTCGTTTTTGCTCAACCGAGAGGCTATAAAATCAAACTGTGTGTTATTAGTACATGTATTACCAATAGAGGGCGGCAACAATTAGTGATGCGTGCATAGGTGCAAATGTAGTGCATATTTAATGACAATAAGACTATCAGTTACATTAACGCTGCTTGGTTACATTATTAGAATACAAATATGTATGTATTACCATCACTCATTACATCTCTTACTTACTACTTAGGCCAACAACAAAAAATTGTCTGTTTCTGGTCACCCGACCGACCCTAAATTTCGGCGCCGACCCTAAACTTTTTTTGTGGTAAAGGACAGGGTGAGAAAATGAACAACAAAAACGTGTGAAAACGAAAGTCCGCTGACGATTGAAGGGGCATAACCCTACATCACAGTTGTAAGGGACATCACTCTATGTACTTCCTGTAAAACCACCAAACACCGAAGCATTCACGCTGCGTTGAAATATGGAATCTAAAGGTGATGTTCGACACGTTCTGGCGTTGACGCTGGAGAAGTGCGTGCACGAAAAAACGGGAGTTAAACTTATTAGTGCGTATCCTGAAACATTCACGATCCGGGATGTGTTTCATGATATCCATACACCCGAGTTTGACTTGAAAAAAACATTCGGTGCAGGTGAAAGCTGACGAATACGACCTTGACTGGTCACTGACGATCGGCGGCTTGGTTGGATCTTTTAAGATATCAAAAGGCTCCGAGGCAGAGCTAGAGACAAATGCCTGTTTTACACTGGGTTCACGTTGGTGGTATCAATGGCTCGTTACTAACTCTTGAGCATACCAGTAATTAGAACTTGGTCCCTTTCCCAAATCTGAACCCACGAACCAAGGATCACAAGTTCAATGCACTCCCAACTGTGCTACTGAGGCCCCAGCCTTCTACTAAAATTCCCATTTGTCCAAGCTCAAGATGTAAGATGTCTCAAGTCTTCTTTTCTGTTTCATCATGGAAATATCAGACCAGGTAAACAAAGAAAAACATGTCATACTCTTTCAGTCTTTGTCACAGATTTGTAAATGTGTTGAGTGTCTTGTCTCTATGTATAGTGAATCCAGTCTCTTTGCGCGATTTTTAAAGTTAGTTTTATTGGTCTACATTTGGGGTAAAAAAAAAATTTAAAAAAAATCCCTACCTACCTACCCTATTTTTTTTAGCCATGTTACCAGAAACAGACAATTTTGTTTTTGGCCTTAGTCTTACACTTGTACAGTTTACGCATCCATCTATACACACATATATACTGTACTTCTACTATTACCTTTAATCTTCTTACAGTTACAGCCTAAATCTATAACTGTGCGACCCATATTTATGCGCTCTGAGTCTGACAGCAACATACACACATGTATGTACTCATGATTCACGGAAACCTGTTGCAACATCCATCCAACACTCCAAGGAAGGCGTACATGCACGTTGCAACAACAAGGCTATAGAGGCGGAAGGGTGAAGAAAGAAAACATTCACTACTACACAAGACACCCACGCACGCTGCATTGTCAGTGTGTGGTTGAATACAGTGCAGTGCTGCATTGGGGCACAAGTTTCCCTCCTCCTTTGAAACATTTAAAATTTCAGCCACCCATCCCAATGCTGCCCTGACAACCCAATGTGTGTCCTGAAGCCTAGCCTTTTCTCCTGACATTGACCTAGCAAGTGAGAAGCTCTCCGGCAACTACTACCCCCCCCCCCCCCCCCCCCCCATTCTCGTCCTCTGACCTAACCCCCTTGTGTTTCTGAGCCACCTTTGGACATGTTTTTCCCCAGAGCTGCAACAACACACTCACAGAATGGGCTCGAATTTCACTTCCTAATCCCTTCATTCATTCCCTACTCGCTCTTTACGATATTAGATTATAAGCCGCCGTATTTTATTTGATTTTTTACGCTGTTGCTTGTCAGAATATTAAAGCTGTTGCATGGTGTGTGTAGATCTACACAACACGCAACTTGTGCAAACCAGTCTCAAGAGCCGGGATGAACAGTCGCACTCGGCCGCGAGCTCGCCCGATTAGGCCAACACGGCAACTAACGTGCGTAGCCGTACTAGCACTCGCACACAGCACAACGCAAATACGACGCCCGTAAACTATCCAACGCCTCCACGCCCCAGAAAAACGCATAGCAGATAGAAATGGGTGAATGTGAATAGGGTAAACAAGACAGAAGTCGCCTTATTTAGGGAACAACGAAAGCGATGCACAAGGACATGGCAAGTGAAAAAGATGCGTGTCGAGACAGCCTACCTGACATGCTCAACCACTGATTTCCTGGTCTTGCGCCAGCGGTTCACGAAAATCTCCGGCTGCTGCTGCAGCCTTCACACAACCTACACTTTTTCTCAATAACTTCAGATACAAACAAACAAGCACAAGACACGTCATTCGACTCTAGGAGGCCCTATCTGTCCACATTGGTGTACGCTTGTAGGTAATGTATGCCATGCAAATACGTAGGGATCAGTGGGTCACCACAAGCACTCGGAGGAAGTCAGTCCAAGGGAAGTAACACACGAAAAACTACCGCGCAACACAAACTTCCCCATTACTTGTACATCCAAAAATATCTTAGATCACACCATCGGCGGTCTAATTGACCTACTGAAGTAAAATGATTCAGACAAAAGAATCATGTTCTTCTCATTTTTCGAAACCGATTGTCTAATGCTTTCCTGATTTTTCTGAAAATGTTAAAAACAGCGGAAAATCAGACAAGACGAGACGCATTCCAATCCCAGCACACTTTGACTAAAACACACTCTCACCTGAGCGTCTGGTAAGTCTTTTGGCATTATAGAATCATATATACAGAAAAACTGGTCTGAGTCGTCGTTCCTCAAAGCAGAACCAAGGAGAAATGCGTATCTGTCGATGTCGGCAACATATTCTCCCTGCATATCCATTTTGCTAGCCAGCCATCTTGAATGTACATCGGTCGCCAAGCAAGTTTGGGCCACGCGTGAGGCAACGAGATCAACAACTTGCACTTCCGTATTGAGGTCGAGGAGAAAGTGGTAGGTTTGATAAAACTGTACAACTTTCGGTGCGTCTTTCAGCGAGTAAAACTGTTCTGGCAGATTCTGCAACGGGAAATGAACGTTGAGGGATTTTCCGTGCAAATGCGAGAGGCAATACAATCCTCTCCAAGTGTATTTCAGTCTGTACGTCGATGTCAAACATTCGGCAGCTCCTCGAGACAAATTTGTCACAAGCTTCCTTGTCAGCGATCATGTTTAGTTGGGAAGGGAATTCCAGGACGATTTAGTTCATGAAAACTGTTTAAGCAGCCTTTGGCTCATTCCACACAAAGAGAAACACTGCAGCGTCTTGGTGTGTCAGCGGGCAGGATGTAGCCTAGTGTAGCTTCCGTGAGGAAAATACGTGTAGAGAATGTACCCGCCCCCCTTTCCACACTGCAGAGCTTTGGGTTTTTGTGTGTGTTAATGGTGTCTGTATCAGATTTACCACCCTACCCGTCATATTCTTTAGTCCGGTTAATCTTAGACATTTGAAGGCTGTTGTTGTTTTTCAGGTTAGCATTTAGAATAATGAATGTTTGTACTGTTGAAATATGAATGAACCTTTCTTAGCTTCTATAAGCAACAGGTGCATGACAGGACTGGTACTGAAAAGCAAGAAAAAGGAAGGATATTACAACTGAAACCTTGTTTTATCAGTCAGGTTGTATAAGTGTAAAGTGTGCTTCCCTTGTCTTTAGTTTGTCAAAATTAAGACATTAATCTCAAGATGACACAAACATGTTCTTGTTCAAAAATGAGTGTGAGTATTGCCAACAACTCTACTCCCACTCACTTCCCTAAAATAAAATGAACACAAGTGATGTAGGCATGGGTTTGATGTACAGGTCAGTTTCAATTAGCACCAGTGCTCGATCATGTGCCAGAGAAAGTTACCAACCGGGGGTGGGAGCCAGCCATTGGGTCAGATTGCTCAATATCTGTTTGTTTGTGATATCAACCCTGCAGCTTACTCCCAGTCGGGATGTAGCTCAGTCGGTAGTGTGCTGGATTTGTATCCAGTTGGCCGCTGTCAGCGTGAGTTCGTCCTGACGTTCGGCGAGAGATTTATTTCTCAGAGTCAACTTTGTGTGCAGACTCTCCACGGTGTCCGAACACCCCTGTGTGTACACGCAAGCACAAGTACGCACGAAAAAGATCCTGTAATCCATGTCAGAGTTCGGTGGGTTATAGAAACACGAAAATACCCAGCATGCTTCCTCCGAAAACGGCGTATGGCTGCCTAAATGGCGGGGTAAAAAACGGTCATACACGTAAAATTCCACTCATGCAAAAAACACAAGTGTACATGGGAGTTTCAGCCCACGAACGCAGAAGAAGAAGACTCCCAGTCCCACCCCATTGGTTACTTTCTCATGCACATCAGCCCTGGTCAACCATATTTACATTTGATGCTACACTCAAAATAATCTGAAGCTCTTGTGTATGCGAGTACGAGTGTAAAGGCCATGTCAGACGCACAACACAAAACAGTGTTTTCTTTCAAAACAAACACAAAACAGCGTGTTTCCCATGTGACATCCCCAAAAATGTGTTTCAGAAAACACTTTTCGTGTTTTCGCATCGTGTTTAGGGTTTTAGAGCATGCTCTAAAATTTGAAAACGAGACAATGACAAAAGGTGACGTTTTCATGTCAGTATGTCCCAAATGACATCACCAGTACATTTTTCATTCTATCTAATCTGTTTTCGTTCTATTTTTTCTAATAACATGCGTTAACAATTGATTGCCAACTGGAATGGAAGAGCACAAAAAGTGTAACTTGATATGTAGTTTCTCTAGAGGGAAAAACATCTTCCACTTTCATGTCAGTGTGTCCCATGCAACATACATTTGCCAAACAGCTATGTGTAAGTAGATTATTTGTTAGTGGTATAGAACATACTGATCACCAATTAAAGTCAGTTTTCACATTCATTTTCTACCTATTTCTTATTTGTTTATTCTTTTGGCAATGGTGAAATGTCAGCAATCGTGTGTCATTCGGGACAGTAGCCATGACACCTGACCTTTTGTCACTGTCTCAAACACGTTTTGATAGTCAGCCAATGAACGCAGACAATCAGCTCATGTGACTCGGTTTCTGGCACCACGGAGAGAAAAAAATGGCCTACCCAGATGCGCTACCGATTCAGGGTAGTACCGGGCCCCTGAATCCCAACTACAGGCATGGGAATTGAAAAAAGTAAAAAAGGCTGACAATTTGTAAGTAATGGCAAAGTCCACGGCATGAAGCGCCTAGCCCTGCTAGGGGAGTTCGGGGGCATGCCCCCTCGGAATTTTTTTCTCCAAAGAACCCAAATGGTGCAATTTGGTGACATCTAAGCTCCAAGTTTGCCATTAAATTCAGTTTTTAGAACCATTTTTGCCTCCCCCATTTATTTTTTCGGCGGACACTTGCTTTTTCGGCGGAACAAACAAAAAATTCGGCGGACAATTCCCATGCCTGCAACTAGAGTATGGAACCTGTCACGTTTGACAAGAGGCAATATCAGTGGGCACTGCCAGCCGTATTGTTTACAAATCCGAACACAGGGCGGTAGCTGGACGGGTCAAGCTGACACTGACCGATATTTCTGTAAAAACATGCATCACGCTTCATCAGTGCGTTTCGCATGTGACATCCCTGCTTTAAAAACATGTGTTTCCCTGACGTTTTGAGATGGAGTTTTTGTTCAAAACATCGTTTTGTGTTGTGTGTCTGCCTTCGCCTTCCACCACACATGCAGGGTGTTTTTTTAAAATTATTATCCAAGCGCTTCCTCAAACACAATCAACTGGGAACACAATTTTATTTTGTACCAACTGTTTTTTTTATTAACTTTCTTGCCAACCCCTATCTAGTTGTAAGTATACATCATAAAGTCGGGTTTCAAATCAGGGTTGGCAAAACACAACTCAAATTTTGGAAAAAAATACAAACATGCCTATAAATCATTCAGTGATCATGAACATCCTTGACACTCATTTTGTAACAAATAAACATTAAGTATGCATGTATCTGCTATTATGTTGCAGATTTAATTTGACACAATGCAACAAGTCCAGTGGAGAGGGGTGGTTGGGGGTAAAAAGGAAGAGACAATCTCAATAGACAATAATTTATGTACACTGTTTATGATATAATACAAAAGATGACACTGTGTTAAAATATATTCTACTGTGGAGTCGTTAGACTAAGTACATATATATATATATATATATATATATATCTAATTCTTTGCTTTTTTTATGTACACTCTTTATATGTTCAACACATCTATGTCTAATTCCTTGCAATTATTTTACAAACTTTACATGCTCATGTACATTTTGTGAACAATCTGTGCACCACACACTTAAGGGACAAAACACAAATCTATGCATCATGGAATGATTGTTCACAGGTAGAGAGAGACATCACTGATGAATAGCATTTTCTCAAACAAAATCCTGAAATTTCAGGTAAAGAACAAGTTTCTAGACAATAGCTCGATTCCTTTTTTACAACAAGAAAGAAAAGCAAATGCTCATACAACCCAACTTTGCCATAAGTAATATGAAACAAATGATGTAATGCTGTAGGTCCATTACCATCAAAGAAAATGACATTTACCTAATTTTATTTTAACCCAAACTCCATCCCACTGTGACCTTGAAACATAAAAAGGATCAAACAGACTCTAGTCATGTTCAGAAGTCATCATACCTTGGAAGTATAGGAAGTTTCAAAGATATTGTTTCAAAACTATTCAAGAAATTGTAACCCAAACTTTCTTTCTTTCTTTATTTGGTGTTTAACGTCGTTTTCAACCACGAAGGTTATATCGCGACGGGGAAAGGGGGGAGATGGGATAGAGCCACTTGTCAATTGTTCACAAAAGCACTAATCAAAAATTTGCTCCAGGAGCTTGCAATGTAGTACAATATATTACCTTACTGGGAGAATGCAAGTTTCCAGTACAAAGGACTTAACATTTCTTACATACTGCTTGACTAAAATCTTTACAAAAATTGACTATATTCTATACAAGAAACACTTAACAAGGGTAAAAGTAGAAACAGAATCCGTTAGTCGCCTCTTACGACATGCTGGGGAGCATCGGGTAAATTCTTCCCCCTAACCCGCGGGGGGAAACCCAAACTTGACTTCACTGTTTTTTATTTATTTATTTATTTGGTGTTTAACGTCGTTTTCAACCACGAAGGTTATATCGCGACGGGGACTTCACTGTGACCTTGAAACTTGAGGCAGGTCAACCAGACTTGGCTTATGTTTGGAGGCCATCAAACCATAGGAGCATGTGAAGTTTCAAAGAAAAGTGTTGGAGAAAACAATACATATTCATTTTTGTATGCATGCATCACTGCTCTGACCTTTAAATATGACCTGGGTCAACCAGACAAGGGTCAAGTCTGAAGGTCATCAAATCCTAGAAGTGTGTCAAATTTCAAAGATGTACCTTCTTTGTTCACAAACATCCATCTAGCTGGCAGTCAAAACACTCATTACTATGACTCACTAAATCAGAAAAAGATCCTTTCTTTTAACTACTTTCAATCTGTTACATGGCAAGTGAAAAACAACAGAAAAGAAAAAGTAAAAAAAAAAAACTAATTCATTTTTTTTCCCTTCTATCTTTTCTTATTCAACCCATGAGAATGTACTACTTTTTTTTAACTTTGCTATTACAACTAACACCAATGAAATCAGAAAAGAAACATTTAGCAAGCTCTCACATGTAAGAGCACAGTCTACATTGCATCCTCTGTTCCCACCGAAAGAATATGCTTCAGAAAGTGTTTGAAACATGGGGAAAAGATGTGTGTGTGAGAGTGTGTGTATGACATAAATGCACAAAATCCTGTGCCTATAAACGTGCATAAAGGTAATCATTATTTTTCTTTCTGAAAAACTTGAAGTTTCTTTTACTATTACCAAGAAACAAGACAACTTTCGAGTTCGTCAACTATATGTCATGTTTCTTTTGACCATCTCTGAACCGAAATGCACCTTTTTTGGCTCTGGTTCGTCCATTTGACAAAACTATGGTGCATGTGTTTTAATCCGCGAGTAATAATAACCTTATGTTTGTTCTTATCAAAGATTAACACTGAATCCAGTTTGTAAAGAGACTCATAGAGTGGATATCAATGCTCACACATGCTAACACTAGTGACAAGATTGGCGTAATATTCACTTGTTCATTTTGGGTTAGAATAACTAATCACACAGTAATTATAACAAAATGATGCTCATCAAAATGCAACATGAAAAAAATCATGGTAAAATGCAAGTGTGACTGTAAGCGATTGTGACTACAGATGTAGAAGAATTGTATCCCTTTCCTCAGCGACTGCTCTTGTTAACTAGGCAAAAAAAGACTTTAAGGACGAGTTGCAATACAACATTTAAGCACAATTTTATGAGCATGATAGTTAGTGGCACTATATTGCTTGCTTGGAATACACAGATGAATACACACATTTACATGCAAGGAAAGAAATAAGTATTATAATACAACAAAAGCAGATGAAAATCAACGTGGTCAACAAAAATATGTCAAAGCTTCAATATAAACCCAACTTTTTTGTGTTTAACTTTAAGTAGCTGAACACATGCACCATGCAAAACAACACATCGTAAATAAAGTGATTGCGAAAAGTACTGACTCAATTTCCTTGGGGAGTGGGGGATATGGAAGGAGCAAAACCCTGTACAGGTCAACCTTGAAAAATAATATCACAGACATCAATATCAGATTACGAACACAAGAACCGCCTCAAAAACTTTCTTAACTTTAGCACTCAAGCGTATGCCACAGCATCACATCAGAAATGTTCCTTAGACTTGTGACTTTTATTTCTCTCTCAGAAAGCTTTTAAAGAAAACTTGAAGAAAAGTGAGTGATGGCTCTGAAGTATCAGCAGCAACAAAGGAACTGGGATGCACTAGAAGCAGCAGTAGTAAATAAACTAGTAGCGCTAACAACAGACATTTTATGAAACACCAAAGGCGTGCTTACAGAGCGAACAGTGTTCTGCTGAGTGAAGTTACTGCTCCTGAAGCAAGTCTATATAAAAGAAAACCAAAACTGCAAAAATGTGAACATTCTAACTTGCAGAGATTTCTGAACCACAGGAGCTTGTACCAAAGTGCATGTGTGGGAAGTCAGTTGAAGTCACCTTCTCATAACGCAAGGAGAAAGACATATTTCAACTCAATATACCCACTGGCTGATGATAGCGTCCGCAGAGTCCCCTTTGAGCTACATATCCTGAACGTTTGACAATCTTCGTCCCTTTTCAGGAGAGGGTTTAACAGGATGTCACATCCATTGACTGTCCCCACTCAGCCACCTTGATAAAAGCCCCTGTGCTCTGAACTCTACTCATGGTTCTCAAGACTTTCTATCGCAACAAATGATTTCTATCAGGAGAATGACTAAAATGTGCTACTTATCCAAAAGCAAGACTCCGCTACTTTTTTCACACAATTAGATAGGTACAATGATACCTCTTTTCGATACTTCAGGGTTGACTATGCTTGCTGAAATCTTTCAGTCTATCAATTCAATCATGAAACAAAATATGATCACAGTTCATAAAATTAATTTGACAACTGAAAGAAAAAAGATACATACCAACAGAGAGAAAAAACCCACAAAACAATGGTAAAATCAGAAAATGTAAAAAATGATGTGATGTGTCACTGAGTTTTTCTGCCACAAATGCATTCTTGTCGTCAAGAAGTTAATGCATATAATTTATGACCTTAAAATATTAAACACCAAACATGTGCAAATTCATTTTTATCTTTGGAGTCACAAAACTGCTGCCTGAACCCTGAACGACAAGATGACATTTTTCAGAAAAATACAAACATCAAAGCAATTTCGAAGTGTGCTTGTTCAGTCACGCCTCAGTAATCAGTTACTCTCCATGTAGTTACTTCACACTGTCAAATGCCGATGTACAGCAAAACCTCAAACCTCCACACCTAGATCTGATTTATTTTTTTAAATTTCTCTTCACGGTGTCATCACACTTATCTTGGCTTCAGGGACTCCCTCTCTTTCTAGACCCAAATATTGTTTAGACTTCTTGAGGTCTCAAATGAGAGGTACCACAGCAATATCCACCTCACTTGCACGACTTCTTCTAGTGACTATGTCCAAACATTTTAACTTTTGATGGGTGATCTGTCAATACTAACAGTGCGACTCTTCTGAATCAATTTCTTCGCTGTACAAAAATAAAATAAAAAATCAATTAAAAAAAATCACTGAGCCGCCTTGAGGTGTGTTTTGAGCAGCGACATCTGCTCTGGAGGTTTAACACGAGGTGGTGGTTGAAGTTCTTGTGACGCTTGGTCAACGATGCTGAAGACAAACTGGAGACACCCCACGCGGATGTAGCTGCCATGATGCAGTATTGCCGTCCCTTCCCAGCCTGCCCCACTGCCTCCGCCCATCATGAAGCTGTTGGCTTTGCAGCTACACGGTCGCCCAGGCTGCAAGATGTGTTAAATGACTAAATGACAACCTGAACCATGTTAGGGTAGACCAAAAATATCCAAAATTCCTGAGTCAAAACTTTTTGTTCATAATTTATCTAGTAAATGATAATCTTTACCCTACAAAATGTTGTGGTGTCAGATCACTGTTGTTTAGTTGATACAGTCAAAAATAAACCTTACAATATCAGACAACATTTTTTTGATTTCACACACTGTGTTCTGCAGCAATTTATACTTGTTTTTTGTGTGTTTTCTTCTTTGTTTTACAACAGATACAAAACAGATCATCCATTTCTACATTATTTCCTCATCATATCTAAAACAAATTGACTGAACAACACCAGCCCTGCACAACACGAATTCTGCTTTATGAAACTGAAAGCAACTGTTTAAAACCCTTGTATTAATCTTCTCTTTCCTACATGTGTGTGTGTGTGTCACTGTGTGTCACTGTGTGTGTGTGTGTGTGTGTGTGTGTGTGTGTGTGTGTGTGTGTGTGTGTGTGTGTGTACATGTGGGTGTATAGATAACTAAGATGACCACAACTGACCTCTCGAGACCTAGCAGACATGATGTATCGCTTGTCTTTCGAGTCCTCCTCTACGTCTAGCGCCTTCTTCTTCTTGTTTTTGCCGATGATCTCCCTGACGGCGGCCACCACAGGGGAGGGCTGAGGGGTAGTGGCTGGCTTGTCAGAGAAGTCACATGAGTACAGAACGTTGTCTACCGTCGTGCCAAAGTCACTGTAGTTTAGGAGCTCAAAGTGTCGTGTCATCTGAAAACAGAGACAATGAAAGTTTTTTTTGTTTTAAAAAAGTGAAATGTTATTTTTTTCTCAAGATTTGGATCATATCACTGTAATGACTGACAAAACGCTGATTTATCGTCCCCCTACAGCCAATTCTTTCTCTAGTCAAAGAAAAGACATACAAAAACTGATACAGTGATAAAATACTCGCAGACACGCACACACTCGAACACACACACTCTCAGAGACACACAGAGGATGATCATTTATGTCACCTGAGACCACACCCCCATCGAAAACTCTTCAATCTTTAAAGTGAACTGTGGAGAGACATTTACAGAAGATCGCGTACATTTACCTCATCATAGAAAATGACAGCATGCTTGCTGGAGATGAAGTTGCAGTGTCCAAACTGCAAAAGGGGAACATCCATGTCTGCACCTGCAAATCGAAGACAGGTTAACAAAGAAAGAATTCACCCCACGCTTCATACAAACATTGCTGCATGTGGGTCTGAAACCTCTGCCAGAAACTGTGGCTCAGGGCTCAGATTCAAATTACTTAGTTATTGACTAAAAACTGTATTAACCCAAAACACAACTCGCATTCATTGCGAAAGACTTTATGCATTTCTACATGCATCCATACTGGCAAAATGTGTTCTTCATCCATCCTTCATGTTCAGAAACTCACAACCCTACAGAATCCTTAAAAAGGCACCATAGAGAAGAAAAAAACGTTAACTCATAACCATAAAAATTACCGAGATAAACAAAAGGTGAAGCAACTTACCTGTGCCCATGCTGAGTGTGCGAAAGGGCATGGCAATGGCTTGACCCTTGCCTGTTAGCGGGCACAGGACTGCTCGTGCCCGCACTTCGCTGTCACCTGCACATCAAATCATAATTACAGTCACTTAAACAAAGCAGAAAGCTGGTAGTTTCCTGTTCTTTCAGTTTACAAGCAGTATTTTGTGAATCGCGTCAGAATTGCCTGGTTGGTTGAAAAACATTTCTGTTTCAGTGTATTCTATAAGCTTTGCAGCACTAAATCCTAAGACATCAAATTTTTATAAAATATAATAAGGTGTTTTTACTTGGCCAATTCCCAGGAATTCAAGATTGCCATCCTTGTATATGTTGTGCTTCTGTAACTGGCATTGCTTGTTTGCTCTCTTTACTGCTACATGCACTCAAGCTTTTTTTTCTCACCAAGTTATGACCAACAAATCAATGACTTCTTTCTCAGATGAGGCTGAAAGTTGACCCTTTCTGTTAGTGCTATCAACCATGACACAGTTTTGGCTGCATGCTCAACCCTTGTCACAGATTCTTGTTAAAAGTAATTGGTTCATTACATCTTCCTTGCTTCAAAACACCAGAATGCTTATCAAACTGCCAGAATTTGTATCTCAGGCAAAACATGCACCCATGACGCTGGGATGGACCCTTCTCTATTCAACCACAGCATACCTTCATACTGCCAGAATTCACACTTGAGGCAGAACGACATGCACCCACAGTACTGGGATGGACCCCGAGTATTAGTGCCAGCTACCATGAAAGGACACCCTTTGGGCCAACAGAAAAAGTGTCCTTATATTGCAGGTGGCCTCTTACGAGTTATATTTTGATCTAGAATAAACAGGGTGAGGATATAGCTCAGTCGGTAGCGCGCTGGATTTGTATCCAGTTGGCCGCTGTCAGCGTGAGTTCGTCCCCACGTTCGGCGAGAGATTTATTTCTCAGAGTCAACTTTGTGTGCAGACTCTCCTCGGTGTCCGAACATCCCCCGTGTGTACACACAAGCACAAGACCAAGTGCGCACGAAAAAGATCCTGTAATCCATGTCAGAGTTCGGTGGGTTATAGAAACACGAAAAAAAAAAAAAAAAAAAAAAAAGAAACACGAAAATACCCAGCATGCTTCCTCCGAAAACGGCGTATGGCTGCCTAAATGGCGGGGTAAAAAACGGTCATACACGTAAAAGTCCACTCGTGCAAAAAAACCACGAGTGTACGTGGGAGTTTCAGCCCACGAACGCAGAAGAAGAAGAAAGAAGATCTAGAATAAACACAAAAAGCCAACATGAAGTGTCATTTATTACGAGGTACCCTCTCATCTGAGTGGCCTCAAATAGCAGGTAGCACAAACATAAACCTACCTGGTGTCAAGAGGCCGTTGAGCAAGCCTTTCTTGCCACTACCGTGGGGGGAGGAGGAGGAGGACCCATGTGGCGAGGAGGGGGGCAGCAGTTGCTGCAGTCTCTGCCACGCCAAAAGCTGGAGAAGTTTGTCATCAAGCTTGCTCACGTCGATGTCCAGTGCACCGTCTGTGAGTAAAAAGAATGGTCAAATATTGTCGTTACAGAAATTTCCGTTAAAAACAGGTATGATAGGAACACTGTCTTAAATTTATTTGTAACAGAAGCAGTCAGACCTGTTTACCCCCATAAGTGTTTTGGAGTAATGCTCAGCCCCCAAAATAGTAATCCTGGCACAAAAATAGTAATCATCCAGCATTCGTCGCCAATTACAACGCACATGACAACTGTGTCTGCGAAACGCAATCATGCACATATATTCATCATTCACAAACAAAACACATCAGTCAGTTTTTGTAGTCATCATAATTTCAAAGAAGATCACATCAAAAGCACATGCATCACTGATTCTTTTTCTTTTGCTCGTAGTAAGCCTTTTAGAGAAAGGGAGAATGTACGTTCTGGCTCACCGATTCCGACAGACCCTAAATATTAACGCAAAATAGGCTTCTGGACTAAACTTTTACTAAAATGAAACATGCGACAAAATCAGAAAAATACTGCATAAATCCATACAAAAAAAATACAGTAAAGTAAGGTTGTTTTGAACCAATGCCGGGTCTGTCGGAATCAGTAACCCAGAACGTACATTCTCCCTTTCTCTTATACAACCACGGAAATTACGAGCCGTTGCAGGTGTTCAAGCTAAATAATTGTCTCGTATCGAAAACAAAAGCAGACGACAAATTTAGTCAGTTGGAGTTGTCTCCCGTACTCCTGTAGCATGCACTAGTCAGTTTAGATCAGTGCGCTGCATCTCAGACTCTGTGGCTGTACCAGACGGTTCGGGAATTCCCGACAAAAGAAAATATCCACACGCGGCACTGGCAACTTCAGTGTCAGCTGAACACGAGAGCGTTCGGTCTTTTAGAAGATTTGTATCTTGAAATGAAAATTAACGAATATCGCGCTGTCTGAAGGAATGGAGTACACTGTACCCACGGAATATGCGCGATATAAGACTCATTGATTGATTGATATATCGAGTCGGACAATGACCACGCTCAGGCTAAAACGATAGGACATCTGACCGACATGCGGCAATGTGAATCGGACATTTGGGGATTTTTATCGTTATATGTCCGATGTCCGACGCCTAACGACATCCCTGCCTACATTATTCTGATTGATCACAACCAAACCTACTATCATTGGACACATCCAAATGCAAGCGTCTGTTCTTGAAAATTTCCCACTGATCTAGAAATAAAACCAGTGCAATTTCCTCTGTCGCGCTTTGTTACAGAAACTCACGGTTTGGCCTGTATTTCTGATTTGTGCGCAAAAGCTTTCTTTCTTTTTTCTTTTTTTTAACATAACAATGTTTAATGTCACTGTATGTTTAAAAGACCATGGTCACATTTGTAAAAAAAATGTTAAATTAGAAAATAAATAAGACTTTGGTATATGATTTTTCCTACACCTGTGCTGAAAATAAGACATAAAAATGTTGGTATATAAGTCGCTCAAATACAAGAAGGAATGAATGGCTCGGTTTGAGTTTGTTGCAGTTGACCCTGCACAATACGATCTATGATGTTTTTGGTAACAATTTTGCCGTCTCCCCCTCCCATAGGGTGACGTATTTCACAACTTCCTGTGTTACACAAACTCAGTGATGACCAATTTTGCCTGTTATGTATGTGTACCAGAAACAAGCCAGCTCCGAAATTCTCAAGAATTCTAGGATTCTAAAAATAGTACCGTTCACGCGTGAACGGTAGGTCTTGCTGGTAAACCGGCGGCTTGGGTCACTCTGTTCCAACGCTTCGCTTCACTACGCTTCAATATTTAAGGCTGCCTTTTCAGGAGGCCACCGAGTGCACTTTATGCAAATGACTTGTGTAATATTGTTCCACCACGATTGGTTCTGGTGTATCACGTGGTTCATGAATATTAAAACTTGTTTATTGAATCAAGCTTTGACAAGTGTACTTGGTGGCTGCTTTGAAACTCAACAAAGCCTACTCCCCTTTCACAAACACTTCCCCGTCATAGCGGGTTTTCCCGATTGACAAAAATTCTTATTACACACTCAGACTATTTGCGTTTGTTCTCCAGTGGCCAATTGCATAAGAATATTCTGGTGATGAATAAACGCGCTTTGTGTCATTAGCATCTAAAGATTTCTTGTTTACAATAGTTGTGTTGATCTGATGAAGCGCGGAACTGATCTTAGGGTTGTCATGGTGAAACACTCGCTTCTGAAACAGTGCTTCCTTGTAGTTATCATGCGATATGCTCGACTTTACAACCTGTTTGCTTACACCCTTTGCTTTTTTAACCACCCCTTTCTCACTTGCAACACTGTACATCTTTGCACGCAATCCAACATACTCCTTAATTATCTTCCCATTCATTTCATCTTTCATCTTTCCAATAACCTTCTTGTTAACATTTGAGTGCAATGGTGATTCTTTAGGGTAGTCGCAAGTGTCATAAAAAGAATCTTTTCCTTTTACTGCAGGACTTTCAGCTTCTAGATCTTTGTAAATGTCATCCGCTGGAATGTCAAGTAAGAATGAATCTGTGTCTGTGTAAAGTACTCTCGATTTGGGATATCTTGGTTTCAAATAATCATACAAAAACTCAAGCATCAACAGTTTTGACAACTCTAGCACAGTAAAGCCTATGAATACTGGTTTGTCAAGCTTGACTACAAGTTTTTTCATTAAGATACCATACAGCTGTTCATGAAAGTATTTAAAGTCTTGATACTGTGGTTTGGATGTCAGCTTGATGGCCTCATTTTCTCTTGTAACAAGTCTAACATCCTTTCTCTTGTGTGGGTTTTCCATTGTCTTACCAAAGCAACTGTTGTTCATCAGTTTAAAAAAGTCTTTCTCTGATGCATCAGCGGCTTTGGTTCTCAGTTCTGTGTTTTTCATGATGTAAGGTTTCATAAACTGTTCTTGATCAAATAAAATTATACGATGAACAGCCTTCAAAATTAATCCATGTCTAATGTAAAACTGTAACAGTCTGTAGTGACACACATACTTCTTTTTGTGAAACAGATTGGGCACCAGCTTTGGAGGTTCTCTTGGGTTTACTTTTAACCTCTCAGCCGCTAAAGGATAATCATTATGTAGATCATGAAGTGATAGTGGATAGTCTAAGTCAACTTCTAGTATCCATCCCTTTCGACTGTCTGGGCCTGCTTTTAATATTGTCAGCACAACACATTGTGAAAATGGCCCTGAATAGATCTTAAAGTTCCGAAGTGGAAGCGTCTGACACATTGCCCAACCATACAAATTGTTTGCATCTAGATACATGATGTAATTAGAAGGTTTCATAGGATCAAAGTCGTCCAAGTATTTGTTGTTGGCTTTGCAGTAATTGTGTGAAGCCATACTGATTCCTCCACGTAGTCCATTTTCAATCATCTGAAGTGTAGGTAGATCTGATAGCAAGTCAATCTTTACTCCTGTAAATCTAAGAAATGCATCCCAGCTCATGCCTGGTGCAGATATGTAATGTGAAGGATCTAGATTGTAGTGCTTCATACATGTTCTTCTGTAATTCTCAAATATATCTGCAAGTAAACAAACATCAGCCAACAAATATTGATCATGATAATCACCCATTGTATTACATCCTAATTTATTCCATGCAGTCTTAGCGTGTTCATAGTCTTCGTCACTTATACCCTTACCCTTCAGCCGTGAGAAGTAAGCATCCTTTGGCGGTAACTCATCTTCATCAAACCTCTCCCACGAATCCATGTATTCATATGGATAGACTCCCTTTCTAACTAAGTCACTGTCAAAGTACTTACATGTGATTGGGAAAGCAGTTAGTGATGAAGATAAAGACTCAAGTGTTCCCATCAGATGTTGAGCAGAATCGTAGAAGTGTAAACTATTCAGAGTAAAGGCCATGTACTTTTCTGAAGACTGCGCAATGCATCTTGCTTTGTATTCATCAGTTACTGCCTGCATGATCAGATGTGAATCATAACCGCGCAAGTTATGGAAGAAGATTGGAAGCTTCCAAGTCTTAGGATCAAACTTTAATTGTAGATTACATTTGCTGTGTGCTGCTCCTCGGAACTGCCCACTTACATGATCATGATCTCTTACTATTGGATTGTCTGTGTTTGGTGTTAGACTTTGTTCGCATATCCAACACTGTGTGGTAGAGTTAAACTGTTCTTGGTCTTCAGGTTTCATAACAATGTCTGAAAGATTCAGTTGTTTGGAGCAGTCATTTCGCACTTGGTTCATTTGCTGTAAGAAGTTCTTTGCTGCATTAGGTCCTCTGTACAATTGCGGTTTAGAATGTTTACCATCTGAACTAACAACAATAAATGCATATGAACAGACTTGATGATTACTTAGAGTTACTGTTTTAGGTAGGTCTTTTGGTAAAGGTCCTTCATATGGCACAATGATAGATTCAAAGTCAGCATAAACAACATAAGGACTTTTCTGTAGTTTGCATACATTCTTAAAATACACTTTGCTGTCTGGCGGTGGTGTTGTTAACTTCACAACCGCATCATCAACGCTCTTACAATGTTGCTTGTGTATAAGTGCTGCATGAATTGATGGAATACGCAAGAGACATCGCCTACAAAAGTCTTGTTTACTATTGTGATTGCTTGTGCTCGCCATCAGTCTACTCATTGTACGAATCAAAGTGTAATGATATTTTACACCATCAGTCATTAGTAACATGTCAACATGGTTAGTATCACAATCACCAATCGTTGGTGAGTTCTTTGATATTCTGACTGGTTTCAGTTCATCTTCCTCATCCCACGTGTAAACATTTACGGTGATGGGTTTGTTTTGCTGTTCAAATTTGTCAATGCTTGTAATGCTGACAGGAAATTCAATACCAGTAAAGTTTAGTTTATTTCTGTATGCATGATAGTTAGACACTCTTTCTGCATTTTTCTTTACACTGTACAGTCTTGCCAGAACACACCACATAAAACATTTGTCATCATCATTCTTTATGTTCAGCACAGCACGTTTTTTGACAAGAGTAGGAGGTAAAGGTATGTAACTTCTACCTCTGATGGGGGCAAATTTACTTAGCTTCAATTCTATTTTTAGAATTTCACCTTCTGACCATCCGGATCCTTTCATCTTTGCATCCTCTGCAGCTTGCTCAAACCGTTTCATCATTTCATCTGCCCAGTTTCCATTCAATTCTGCCATAGAATTAAGTGCTAGTTGTCTGGTTGAAACATGAACTTCTAGCACCTCATCACTGACTGTTTTGTATTTTATTAAACTGACTATCTGCACTTTTACTGGAGGTTCAATCAACAAATTGTTTGGAATTTGTTCAATGGCGTCTTGCACACTGGACTGCACATTTTGAGGATCCGTTACTTGTAATTCAACGGTGTCAAATACTGTCGATAAAGATTCTAATACAGAGTCTTCCATCGCTGTGAGTTTGATTTTATAACTCAAAATAAAAATATAAATTAAAAAAATGAAGTTGCTTAGAATTCTTTCTCAGAGCTTCCATTTTTGTTAACACTATAAAATCTGAAATAAAAAATCATTTAACATTTGTACCGCGTGGAACTAATTGTAATTCCTCTTTTACAAAGGCTCTTTGCGGTGCTGGTTCTCTCAAGTAATATATAGGTGGATTTGTCTCTACTACTCTCTTGATTTCATGAATGTCAATACTCCAGATTGGATCCGTTGCACGCTTCCTGCTGTCACCCTCAGCTTCACCGGGTGCATATAAATATCTGACTTTCTGATTGAAAGGTAGTAATGCCACTGGTGTTGTTGACTTTGGAGCAACAGGTATTGTTTTCTGTTTGATTGCATCAACTGGTCTTAACCCTGTAGCTTTAAATACCTCCAGATTCATTGCTCTAAGTACTGATGGTAATCTTTTGACCCATTCAGTGTTACGCAATTTACTTTCTGTGTCCAAAAATTCCTGATGGTACTGATATGAAAACAGTTTTTCTGCCAACTGTTTGTTAAAGCTCTCAACAATAGCCTGTGACCTGTGGTTTCCTGGAATACCTCTCTTCACTGTAACATGATGTTTTAACAGAAGCTGGTTGACAGCTCCTTTAAACTCCTTACCATCATCGCACTGAATCATTCTGGGATACTTTAGTGGTCCACGTCTGTAAATTTCTTGCAGGGCAACAGCTGTAGCTATAGCACTTTTCTCTGTCAACGGTTCAGCATCTTTGTATCTTGTTGCAACATCAACTACAGTCAGTGCATACTTATATTTCTTCCTTCTGACTGTGTCATGCGGTAAATACAGCAGGTCTATTTGATGAGTGTCATTCGGTTTAATGTTAACAAAGTGTGGTCGTGTAATTTTTCTTGGTGCAGGTAAATAGATCTGCCAAACTGCCTGCTTTGACAACCATTTCTTTGCTATATCTTGAGAAACACCTGCTGCGTCACTGAGCTTGTCAATAGCAGTTCTTCCTTTCCAGTATCCTTTTGGGGAATAATATATTTTAGATAACAAAGCATCACTCATGGTTTTTTAAATGACAGAATATTAAGATTTGACAGCACGCGCAATAAAGTAAACAACAGCCATACCAATAACAATGAAAACAATTTCGCCCACCTTCTGCTCTTCTGAAGGCTGATAAAAGTCACCCAGTTTTGGAGGAGCACTTGTCTTCATTTTCTTTCCAGTTACAAGATAGTATTCTTGAATGGCTGCATCAACATTGGCAAAGGTTTTGTTTGCATGTCCTTGCTGCCTGAGTTTATCATTCATAAAGTCTAACTGCGCAATTCGTTTCTTCTCGTATTCATCCTGTGCTTTCGCCAGTTGTTCCATGGCTTTGTTGTGCCTTTCCCTCTCTTCACCATTTTGCAGTTTAGAAAACAAATAGTTGCTGCCAGAAAATGCAAGCGCATTTACAATCGCACCTCCCACCATCATAACCAAGCTAGCCATTTTATTGTCTTACATGTTTATATTTTCTGGAATAATTCCTTGCTTCACCAGGAAGTCTTTTGTTGCAAAGGAAGCTGTCACAACACCAATTAGTTTAGCACCGTCTTCGAAGTCTAACTTTCCCAAGTCGGCTGGTTTCATTCTGAGGAGACTTTTACCCAGCATTGTGTAACCTACACTCAAGCCTCCAATCACTGCAGCGTGATAAACTAGATTAACTATTGTCTTTTCAGAACTCATTTTTATGTTATCAAAATTAAAATATTAAAATTATTCCATATGAAATGAATCCACTGCAGGTACTACTGTGGGCTTTGTTATTGTTTGTACTGCTTTGTTTGTTGGTTTTGGTGTTTCTGATTTTGGTGTTTCTGATTTTGGTGTTTCTGACACTTTATATTTGCCTTGCCA
Organism: Littorina saxatilis; assembly: GCF_037325665.1. Classification (NCBI taxonomy): domain Eukaryota; kingdom Metazoa; phylum Mollusca; class Gastropoda; order Littorinimorpha; family Littorinidae; genus Littorina; species Littorina saxatilis. The sequence goes on along the minus strand of NC_090253.1, from coordinate 20,250,591 downwards.
AAGTTTGTAAAGCAAGTATCCACCTCCTCCAACAACAGCTGCTACAGCTACTTTTCTGTATGATAGAAATGAAGATTTTAATTCTTGATCAGTTTGTGTGACCTTAGTCACTTCAGGAATGTTTGGTGTCTGCTCAACTTCAGACATAATGTTCTGCTTTGCCTTTTGATTTAACTTTTTTTGTCTGTTCCATTCGGCTAGTTTTTTTCCTGCTTCTACTCTACCAGGTTTCTTTGTCACTGTGTTCACTTCTGGTATTTTCGTCTGCTCCACTGTCTGCTTCAACTGATCTGTCATCTTTTTTATTCTGAAAATTAATGTGTTTGAAAGTAATTAATCCAGCAACAAATGGTACTAATAAAGCACCAAATCGATAATACAGGCCACAGGCAAGAGATTCGAGGGACTTGGAAACAACAGGGTCATGAGTTAGATCATGTGTTAAGTCTTCCTCCGAGTCGAGAGGTGTAAAATGTCCAAAAATCTTTGTGTACAAACCTATAACAGTCTGTCCAATACTTCTAACCATCTTAGAACCAAGCACTGATTCATACCGTCCATGATACTTTTCTATATCTTCTGAGGAAAGATGTTGTACTTCTTCCACAGTTAACTGCTGCCCAAGGTAGTGTTTTGTTTTTCCACAAACAGCAAGTGAATACAATCTTTCTTTTTTATCAGGTATAGTCCTACTGTCACAGATTTCAATATCTGTAGCAGTCTGCATCAGCAATTCATCACAGTTCATTTTATTTTGATGCAGAATAAAATAAAAATCTAGTAATTAAACTTGAGTAAGAACTTGGGTAGGAACTTAACAAGAACTTAGGTAGGAACTTAACAAGAACTTGAGTAAGAACTTGACAAGAACTTGAGTAAGAACTTGACAAGAACTTGACAAGAACTTGAGTAAGAACTTGACAAGAACTTGAGTAAGAACTTGACAAGAACTTAGCAAGGATTTCTACAAACATACATACTGAACTGGTTGATCAGTTTTTAAAACCAGTTTCGAGTGCTTAGAAGATTTCAGATTATTCTTTATTCTTTCTCTCTCATGTTTGTTTTCAATGACATCATTTTCTCGAAGACACTCTTCAAAACTGTCACGGTCCTTTGAATAGAACAATGTTATTGTTTTGAGTTGCTCTCTAAAGTCTTTCAGAACTGCATTGTATTTTTGTGTTAATATCCAAACTGATATTAATGCATGTCGTCCACTGAATGCAAGCTTTGCTAGTGCACTTTTCTTTCTAACAATGTCACGTTCTGCTGCACAGTCATCAATAATAAACAGTGTTGGTGTGTTCTGAAAAAGATCGAAATAATGCTCCAAGCAAACATTTAGACGATCAGAAGGATTTACAATAAATATATTTTGATCAGACCATATGAATTTTCTCTCCTTGTATGTTCTGTTATGCTTTATGGTTGGACAGAATATGACTATGTGTTCAAAGTGATTTATGTAAACAGTCTGTAATAAATCCAAAACATATCTTGTTTTGCCGCAACCTGTTGCCCCACAAATCAAAGAACAGTGTGGATCTTTTGGAAGAAAATCTAGATACTTCATTTTAACACGTTCAATAAACAATATCCTGTAATCTGCTTTCAGAGATGTTTAACTGCGCATCTGACACAACAAACACGTAGATCTTAACTGATTTACTACTACTCCCTACTTCCTTTTCAATTTGTATTGTGATTCCTTCTGATCCGTTTTCAATTCGCCTTCCACTTCCATGCAGTTTGTTGTCGTCAGTTGTTCTCAGATCCAGCCATAACGCATATTTATTTGTCAAGAAATCTTCTACGCCAACACCGTGTAAATGTAGATCTTTAGCCACAAGATCAGATGTTGGGTCTTTCAATCTTCCTCCAGTAAAGTACTTTCTTGCTTCATCATAGTGTTGGTATGGCAGCATGCCAGATGCAAATATTTGGTTTGGCTGCCCTTCAATTGTGCAATATACTCTATTGATTAGTGGATTGTAAAACTTTTCTATTTGCCTTTCATATGAATCTTTTGGTTCCTCAAACAACATAAGTATTCCCTTCATTGACCTAGCTGGTGTATTCAAGTTAATGTTCCAGATTGGATCAGCCTGGCTTTTTGAAAGTGTACTGTGATTCAACACTCTTTCATAATAGATAGGCAGCTTAGAACTGTACTGATTTTCTATAAGTCTAGCCAGTTCAGGATGGTTTACAACATCAAACTCTAAAGAAATTCCAGACACCTTATACTTTGCTTCCGGGTCTTGCGAAAGCATAACACGATCATAACTATTGAAAGTCAGGTCGTATGACAGCCTGTCACGCAATGCTCCTTGATAGAAGGGAGGATGTGAATTTATGAGTTCAAAGTCAAGTGGAATACAAAATTTGTTTCCAAAAGCAACATTGACAGCGTTATCTTTTTTGTTGTCAGCTTTATCTCCTGCTCCTATTCTAACTTTTATCCCATTGTCTGACTGAATCCCTTGAAACACTCTGTTTTTCTTTTCATTGTCTGTCAACCAATTATCTGCGTAAACTAAAAAAACATCTGCATTATTCAATGACATCACTTCCCGCCCTTCCAGTTTGACAGTAATCTTCCTCACAATTGCTCTTCCTACATTATAAGCCAAAGTCCTATTTGCATCTGAGCCAGATTCTAATTCTAATTTGAATGATAGTCTTACAGTGCCTGGTACAATAACATCGTTCTTACCTAGATTAGGAAACCTAACAGTAAGTATTTCATTCTGATCAATAGTAGAAGGATTATTTGTAACTATAACTGTTTGCCTTATTCCTTTTACCCCGAGAGGTTCTTTCAGCCTTCTGTAAGGATCAAGAACAGAACCGAACGATTGTGCCATCTTTTTTTATTTTCAAAATAAAAAATAAGTTACAAATGGCAGAAGGTGGATTTGAAGATTTATTTGAGCCAGCGGACGACATGAGCGAAGCAATCCCTTTGGTTCCCTACCATCATTCACTGCATTATGAGGTGGCACGACATGAACTTCTGGAAGGTAAAGTTAGAGATTTCTACAAAAGTTTAGGAGAAGAACCTGATGTTTTAGATCCAAACCAGTTCAAAATGGAAGCAAATCATTTATATACAACTAGTGATAAAGGAGAAAAAGTCCAACTTACATATAAATCTAATCCTGCTAAGTTTCTATCAAAAGTTTCACTAAAACAAAAACTTACTGCTAATCGACTTAGGCAATTAGATATTGTGCCTAGCACACGGTCATCACCTTCCCATGTTGTTTCCTTACTTCAACAAGCAGAACTAGGACTACCAACTGCTACTCAAATAGAATCTGTTCCATTGCAAGATCTTAATAAACTTGCAGATGAGGCTGATCAACTTATACAAGAGATAGAGACTTCTTTTTCTGAGGAAACTTCACTGAAGACTCCACATGAACTATTACCTATGAGAGAAATAGAAGCCCTTAATCAATCACTACAAACCATCAGAGGTGAAATAGCAAATAATCTGTCAAAACTAGGTCAGCTGGATGAAGATATAAACAAAGAGAAACAAAAACTTGCTGATGCTGATGATTTGAACCTAGAACAAGAAGTAAAAAACAGAATTTCTAAGCGTTTAAAAGATTTGCAGGAGGAGAAAGCCATAAGGTTAGAAGTTCTAAGTAATAATAGAGAACAACTGAGAACACAGGTCAGCAGAATAAAAAATACAATTCAAAGAATCCTTTACGAAGACACAACTCTTGCTGAAAGAATTAGAACGCTTTTCAGAGAGCAGGGAATCACAATAGCTAGTATACTAACTGCGTTAGGATTTGCAATAAGCACATTAGTGTTCGCACTCACAGGTGGCACTGTCACACCTCCACCTCCACTTCCACCTTCATCTCCATCTGATCCGGGATGGGTAAAGAAACAACTCAAACACATTGCAGAACTATTAAAGAAACTAGCAGCAAAAGCTTTGGATGCACTTCCAGGAATCATTGGTTCAATTGTTAGCTGGCTGTTATCTTTTGCAGGTAAAGTTGTTGGTTTCATGGCTGAACATCTCTGGACTCTAATAGTTTTAATTGCAGGTGTTCTGCTAACGAGAATAAAGCAAAAGTAAGCCTACACCCACTCCACCAATTACTAGAGCAGTCTTCTGCGATTCATGATCATCACTAATACTAACAGCTTGATCATCACTAGTGACAGAATGATCTTCACCTGCAGCGTGATCTTCACTTGTCACGCTTTGTTTCTGTTCATTGTGATATGGCTGTAACATCGTTCTGATTTCTGAATTCAGTTCTTCACCCTTTCCAAGCGGCTGGGTGTCACTAGCAATAATGATTTCATTGTTATAATTTGTTATTGTTCCAATCTGCAGCTGGAGATCAGAAGGTAACATGTAAAGGCCGTTACCAACAGCAAAGTCAACTTTTGATCTTGCATAACGGAGAGAGTCTTGATACCTTTTGATGCTGGAAGGCAGATCAACTGCAGAGTTTATGACATCTTCTAAATTTGATAACAACTGTTTCTGTGCACCAAACCCTGTGCTTGTTCTCATTATGTTTGATCGTGTCTGTGCCTGCGAGCCTAGCAAGCACCACGCATATGTTCGGATAGATTCATTGATCCTTTCAACACCTGATCCAGTGAAACCTTTGCCGGTGTCTAATATAAAAGTAGTCCATGCATTGTGGTGCTCTTGTTCTATTGATCCTAACTGTACCTGCACATTTGAAGAAAAAGATGTATGACCTGGCCAGTAATCAAAATTATACCTCCTGTGGACACCCCATAAATATAGTGTTCCCATGCCATGGTTTTTGTCTTGCTTTTGCCTAAAGTCGGTCTTAAAATCTATATTGAATTCATTGCAGAGACGCTCATACACTTTCATGTTTATCCTATTGTTGAATGGGTTCCAGCTCTTTTCATGCGGCATTGGTGCCTGAAGTTCAGACAAGATTCTCCTGCACTGATAGTAAACGTGAAATGTGTACACACACTTTGTCAGTAAGTTTGAATTATTCATGTGGTCTGCATAGGACACTCCACATCCTGTGGTTGCACAGAATATTGCAAAGTTTAACTGATTCTGATAGAACTGAATTGGGTGAGAGTTCCACATCTTTGGAACACTATCATTTTTGATTGGGGGATTTAGGTAAGAATGGAATGGGTCAGGCACTTTAACGCGAATGGATTCTGTTTCTGTTACAGCAAAGTCCAACTCATGGAAAGAAATAGTCTTTGGATTGTAATATGGTCCAGTTTTGTATTTAACGTCTTTGTTGAATTTATACTGACTCATTTTTGTTGTTGAATAAAAAATGTTTATCACACTAACAAATGTGAAGACTAGTGTGCCAGTTAAACTTGCAAACCCTATCAACAATCAAAATGGAGGAATGAAAGTTGCACTGCATGAAATTATGTACAAGGTTACTTGGTATAATATCAGTAAAAAAAAGGCTAACAACTGGGTTAGAATTAATGGTAAAACACATTCTGTAGAAGATGGTTACTATGACTTCTGCACTTTAGAGAAAGAATTGTTTGCTCCAGTAGGTATTACAGCGAGTTTAAATCATGCAAGTCTCATTGCTACTCTTACTATGCCCAAAACTAGAGAAGTAAACATTGAGTTTCCAACCAAACTCCTTGATATGCTTGGAATTACAAAAATATACAAGGGAACACGTCCCATTGACATGGATGTTAACAGTGTACTGTTTGTTCACATGAGAGAGCTTAACACATCCTATAATCTGTTTAATGATCAGCGTTCTGATCTGCTTAGGATTCTTCCACCGAGTGATGCCTCTTTTTGTAAAATGCACGTGCCAACATTTAAGACACTTCAGTTCAAGGACTTGGAGGAAGGGTGTCATGAATTCCTACACATTGATCTGAAAAATCAAAGTGGACAACCAGTTGATTGTTTGTTTAACATTACATTGGAAATAGTTCCATAAAATATTGAGTATTAAAATGTCGAGTGGACCTACAATAGCTTATCCTGTTGCATGTTCAACTATAGAGTTGAAAGATTTAGCAGACGCTATCGACTTTGAGAGCAATGCTGAAGTTGGTGCAGTGTATGCATTCGAGTTTACAGACACTGGTCATTACAAGAGAAAGGAAATCGACGATGAAAAGAAACCAAGATTCCTCAAACTAGGTCAAATCCGTGATGTTAATGTACCTGATCCAATTGTCGATGACACATTCTACATGTGGAAACATCAGAATAAAAAATGGGTACTTAGTCCTGTTATGAAAAAGATTGACTGGGAAATGAAGTTTGAATTTGTGAGTCCATACACTCTTGTTGGAAAAGACGACACATTCCGTAAGTCAATCAATGCTAAACCACTAATTGTTAGCCTTGTTCCTGCGTTTAACAGCAGGGGAGAAGTTGCAGTTAAACCTTTCCATAAGAACAACTATCTCATTCACAGAAAACAAAGTGTTGAAAAGGACGCTGACACCATTGTCGATTTTATACCCAAGCTTCCAATAGGGCAGAATGCAACTATGATATTTGATATAGTTGTCAGGAAAAGGGAAGAAACCACAAACACTGTTCTAATGAGAGGAATAAATCTCAACTGGAGACCATTAAATGTTGAAGAAGTCAGAGTATTTATTGCTGTTCAAAAGGATTCTAACACAATAAAAAAACAGACGTCAAACCAAAATGTTGTTGTTAACGCAGATATAAATAATTTAACAGAAATAAGAAGTATTAATCTTACTTATCTTGATTTGATTGCTTTCTACTATACAGATAAGGTGTTAAGCAATGAACAGCTTCAAAGCTTAGCAGAAACACTGGCCAGTGAGAATTAAGATAAATATTTTATATTTTGCATTAAAAAGATGACTAGCAGTGTGAAGCTTTATCCTAATATTGATGAAAGTGCAGCAGAAAGTCAACAATTCAGACTGGCACACATTAGTAATATACAAAAACAACTAGAAGATGAATTAGAAAAATATTCTCGCGCTAGACGTAAGTACTCAACAACTTACAACAGCCTTTCTAATGCCAGCACTGGTTCTACTATCCTTGCATCAGCTGCAGGTGTAACGGGAACAATTCTGTTAGCTACCGGAGTAGGGACTCCAGTTTCTCTAATCCTAGGTGGTGTCGCAGCAGCAGTTGGTGGTTTATCATTTATAGCATCAGCTATAATGAAAAAAATTGTGAAAAAGCTTGAAAAACACGAATCCATTTCCACTCTTGCATCATCAAAATTGTCTAGCCTAAAACTGTCTATCAGTAAAGCACTTGAAGATTCAAAAGTTTCTGACGAAGAATTCAAACAGATACAAACAGACTTTGATGACTACAAAAGTAAGAAAGCAAGTATTCAAACAAAAACACGAGCTGAATATAACAAGCCAATCGATATAGAAGATCTGAAAAAGCAGTTTTTAAAAAAGGGGATTCAAATAGGACGGGAAGAAAAAGTAAAAATAGAATCACTTGTAAAGAGTTAACTATTCGTTTAGACAGTCACATTGCATGTATCAGATATAATTCTAACAGTGAAAGAACACATGAAGTAAAGTTTGTAAATGAGAGAGCGTATTGAGCTTAAGAATGTTGTATAAGAGAAAGGGGGAATGTACGTTCTGGGTTACCGATTCCGACAGACCCGGCATTGGTTCAAAACAACCTTACTTTACTGTATTTTTTTTGGTATGGATTTATGCAGTATTTTTCTGATTTTGTCGCATGTTTCATTTTAGTAAAAGTTTAGTCCAGAAGCCTATTTTGGGTTAATATTTAGGGTCTGTCGGAATCGGTGAGCCAGAACGTACATTCTCCCTTTCTCTCTTTTTCAGTGTGTCAAGCGCTTCTCTACTGTACTTGCGCTTGCCGAATGAGTGAGGGTGAGACTTCACCACTAGAAGGCTCTCCAGCATCTCATCAGACAGACATGATCTCTGGTCAGTCCTGTGCTTTTTCACCCCATTTTGCCATTGAAAAAAAAAATGCCAAACATGTAAATTAATTTAAATTTTTTTTTTTTTTTTTTAATTTTTATCATTTATAAAAATCGTAGTCTTGACACGGATAGCGGAATGGCGTATTTTTTGCAGAAAATCGTAATAAAATACGCCAAAATCGTAAGGGTAAACAGGTCTGAGCAGTTCAAAGTACTTGGCTCATAGACATACAGTAGTGAACACAGGTTACTGCAAACTGTTGACAACTTTGCCATCAAAGGATAGATTTTTTTTAAATTGGGGGGAAAGGTGATGCAAGCTTTCATGGCCATTTTAGCAAATTTGCCAGAGAAAATAAATCCTAGCAACATCCTTTGGCATGTATTATTAGCTGGCAGGGGAAATAAACTACATGTATCTACTAAGCACTATGCTCACCTGCATTGCCTTCAATCCATTGCTGCAGCGCTGAGTTGAGATTCAAGATGGCAGGTAGGGAGCTGAGACTGTTGGTCACGCCCTTGGGAGCAGAAACCACTGTGGCTGTCTTGTTACCTGCCCACAAGTTGCATGCATTGTTAATTTTATGCTAATTAAGTTTCAGATTAATGCTGAATATGATTTATGAATACATATTGATCCAAATACTTCATCCAAAAGTAGACCAGCAGGACCATGAGCCTGAGGACTGAGTGAAGAGTTATCCTTCAGTTGTTGTCAGCTGTGTCACTATCCCACCCTCCAAAGTACATACACAACATGAAGGAGAGACAGCAGATCACTATCTCCTATAAAAGGATGTTCCTAATCCTAACAACCACAGAAGGTTAAGCCCAGAGCTCAAAACTGCAGAAAAGAACAGAAAAAAATCACAATACACTGAGATTTTACATAATAGGGGTAATACTAATACTGTGTAATAGTGATCAAAGACAAAAACTTCAGAATCAAAATTCAAGGGTAAATGCGCAATATGAAAACTGTAAACATTTTATTAGAGCCACCATTACCATGTGCCAACAGTCATTCTTCCGTGCTTGAGACGTTTAACTGGTATTTCAGTGCAACGTTCAAACTTTCTGTAACTGCTGAAATTTGCGCTTGAGGTTTAACCACATACACCCATGACTATCCAATCCTCACAAATACGAGAGACCCAAGACTGACCAAAAAGATGTTACAGGGCAGGAAAAAGGTGATAAAAAGAGAACAGAAACTCTCAGCAATCAAAATCATAGGCCACGCTGTACCAACCTGAGGTAGAAGTTGATACAGAGATGACTTTGGTCTGAGTGCCTGCCGTCCCTTGTGACAGCGACCCCTGACTTTGGGGCGAGGACATGCCGATTCTCTGCACTGAAGGTTGAACCAACACTCTGGGCGAAAGTATGGACGTTGGAGAGCTCCCCGCAACGCTCTTAGCAGCAATCCCTGGGGGTAGCACAACCTTGCTGGTGGCTGTGCTCCCACTTGGGAGTACTTTTGTCACAACAGTGTTGTTAGCTTTGTTGATTGTGCTGATGACGATGTTCTTGCCCTGGGGCTGGCTGGGGGGAGGAGGGGGAGGGAGAGGAGCAGGGAGGGAAGAGGACTGTCCTGAAGGCGCTGTAGAAGCAGAGCCTGCCTGGCTCACTGATTTGTCGCTGCCGTGCCATGACACTTTTATTACACCGGCTGCGTCCGCGCTGTTGCTACGAGTCCTGACAGCAGCCTCCACTTTGGCTTTCTGAACGTCCAGAATTTCCGCCTCACCATTCACAGCACTAGCGTTGTTGCTCGTCACATTGCCATGGAGCAGAGATATTGCACCTGTTTTGCTGCTGCCACTGCTTGTCAATAGTGACTGCTCCGAGGAACCGTTCACTGGCTCCGGAGCAGGCTTAGCAAAATCACCAGAGTTACCTACACTGTCTGTTGCTCTGGAGGAAATGTCTGAGCCTGACGTTGACATGGAAGAGTCTATGTCTCGGTGCACGACTGGCGCCACTGAAGCGGTGGGTTTGCCTGAGGAAGTGGAAGAGTCTGAGAGTTTGCTGCCATCACTAGACTGAGTGCTACTGCTGCCGGTTTTCAGGAGCTGTTTCTGGGCCAGGTGCTTGGCGATGCTTGTTTGAAGGGTGACCACTGATGACAGCCACTGGAAATGCAAGGAGATAAGTTTGTAAAGAAGCAAAAAGAAAACACGCCCAGGATTACATAGTCTTAGACAAAGCTTGCACTCACCTGCAGGAGAAAATGCTTACAACACAAATACCTACATTACAAAGGGAAGTAAGCGCTCTAAATGTCACGCGCAATGAAGTAACTAAGTGTTATGCTGAACCTGGCACCTCAAAGAATAACGAGCATTAAAATGAACAAGCGAATTTCATCCTTAAAAAGTACATAATGAACATAAATGAAATGGCATCACAAAAGCTTTGCATGGTTGTTCCTCTACACATTTTTTCTTTCCAAAATAGAGTGAGAGATTCAGATCTAAACCAAGACGGAACCAGCAAACATTTATTCGACATAAACACAAAACAGAAGTGAAGAAATTTCCTCAGATTGTTCTTTCTCAGACAGCTTATTTTCAAGCAAACTGTTCAACTAGGTAGATGAAGCATGTGTGACATCTAAGAAACGGAGCACGAGAACCATAAAATGCAACACAAGACCTGACAACGACATTCACTGACAGTTTTAAAGTTATTATTTTGAGCACTGAATAGAGAACGAACTACAATCAGTACCTCTTCTTGCTCTTCTGCTGTGGCCTCGAAAGTGGCCTTGCGTTCCATGGGCGGGTCTGGCACAGCGGGGGTCGCTCGCTGAGGCATCGGCAGCAGGGGTGGGGGATTCTTGTAGTGCTCTTTCACTGCCTCCGGCACCTGAAAGCACGTCGTCAACATTTTTGGAAGGGGAATGTCAAGAAACGGACACAATAGACAAACTCCTGAAATAACGATGTTGGGTTTGTATTGGTTGTGAAAGAGTGAATACTCTTCCTTTTATTGAGGCAAACTTTTCACACGTGCTCCTTGTCCATGTGTTTCAGACACACCCCTTGCTAGTGACTGGCCTATAATGCCACATGGGAAACTTTGCCTCAATAAAAGAAAAACCTGAGTTATTTCCAAACATCGTTTAGTGTCATCACAACTAAAAATGCATAGATTCAAACTCACACAAGCATGAATACAAAACACGGCAAATTTATGAAAGTTGAACACATATTCTCTGCCTAAAGAAACGGAGCAATAAAAACGCACACATAAATACCAACACATGCATTATAACCCACAGCACACTCTTGTTTATGTTATGTATAGTATTCTTACAGAAACTGATTTTCGAGGAGGCAGTTGCCGCTTGATGCGAAAGGGCGGATGAGGTCGATGCACGTGCTTGAGGAAGTCCATTTTGACCCCATGGTTATCCACCATTCCATTGTACTTGTCCCACAGTCTGACTCGCTCAGTCAGACTATTGGTGCGAATCATATACTCGTCCTGAAACAAACAAATCCTATATGAAATGAAGCCAAAATCTGAGCAAAAAATGCCATATCCAAATAACGGTTTTATAACAACCGCAGAAAATTGTCAAATCACAAATTACTTTCTTTATTTGGTGTTTAACGGCGTTTTCAACCAAGAAAGTTATATCGCGACGGGGAAAGGGGAGATGGGATAGAGCCACTTGTTAATTGTTTCTTGTTCACAAAAGCACTTATCAAAAAATTGCTCCAGGGGCTTGCAACGTAGTACAATATATTACCTTACTGGGAGAATGCAAGTTTCCAGTGCAATGGACTTAACATTTCTTACATACTGCTTGACTAAAATCTTTACAAACATTGACTATATTCTATACAAGAAACACTTAACAAGGGTAAAAGGAGAAACAGAATCCGTTAGTCGCCTCTTACGACATGCTGGGGAGCATCGGGATAGAGCCACTTGTTAATTGTTTCTTGTTCACAAAAGCATTTATCAAAAAATTGCTCCAGGGGCTTGCAACGTAGTACAATATATTACCTTACTGGGAGAATGCAAGTTTCCAGTACAAAGGACTTAACATTTCTTACATACTGCTTGACTAAAATCTTCACAAACATTGACTATATTCTATACAAGAAACACTTAACAAGGGTAAAAGGAGAAACAGAATCCGTCAGTCGCCTCTTACGACATGCCGGGGAGCATCGGGTTATCACAAATTAATTAAGAATCAAAGCGAGACAAAATGTAAAAACAGCGACAAGACTGCCGTTCCAGTAAGAATACATATTGATATATGGCTGAATTCTTAATAAATACCCCCCCCCCCCCCAATAAATAAACAAAAAAAACCAACAACAAACACACACACCTAATTTCTCACTAAAGACTGAAAGGGGTGCAGACAAGCTTCCTTGTCAGCAAAACCCAACAGAGCTGGTGGCGCAAATTTCCACCCATCCCGCCAAAACCATATCCTCATGATAAAACTCGCCCAAATTTCACACCCATCAGCAGCTATCATACACACATAAATATTCCTCAACAGAGGTTAAAACTGACCAAGAAGTGTTCAACGTGGTTGGGACACATCCAGCGGCCAGAAGGCAGAGAGGTGAGGGGAGGGTTGAGACAGTCCATGTGGAATAGCAGAGGGCAGTAGTCGCACTGGATCAGAGGGCCAATACGACAACTCCTGCACAGCAACATCCACAACAATATTACATAAATTTCAATGTCCGGCTTACAGGGCCGAGGTGCACGAAGTGAAGCTGGGTACCACATGAATTGGTGCTACGCTGCCGACGGGTCCGATTGGTTGAAATTGAGATTGGTTGTGATTTCAGGTTGGCACCCAATTTTGCTTTGTGCACCCCTGCCCTGGTCTACAAATGGTGAGCTACATTAAATTTATGGCAAGGTATGCTAAATCAAATATAGATGAACGCAAAACTTCATGTTATAAATGAGCTCAGGGCTCACTGATCAATTTACAATGGTGAACTGAACTCCAGATGAACACAAAGTTTCACACAAACATAGCTTCAGGTGTACACCTGACTGGAATCACACACCTCATGACCACACTCATCCACTGCTGCTCAACAGCTGTTACCTTATGATTAGGCACACACACAAAAATAGTCTGTTTACGGTAACATAGGCAAAGAAAATGGGGTCGGTAGGTCAGGATTTTTTCTCTCTCGATTTTTAAGTTATTTTGCCAAAAAACAAAGACTCCCCCCCCCCCAAATTTAAAAAAAAAAAGTCTAGGGTCATGCGAAAAAATAGGGTCGGTCGGGATACCGTAAACAGACTCTTTTTTTTCCCCTTATCATTCTAACCCATGCTTTACAAATTTGATGAATGTCCCAACCACACTTTCATACAAATCAACTCAACACACAGCTGCAAAAAACGAATTTCCCCAAAATATCAGTTATACCTTTAATGGAAGGCCTGTCTGATGATAGGACACCTACTTAAAAACACTTGCTTTCTTCCAGTGTCCAATAGATTTCATTAAAACATAATATATCCGTTATGACAGGGCATCTGCAAAGGAAAGACATTTGTTACCAGTGCCAAGGGTGTCCTGTAATTGCAGGTAGCACTGTACTCACTTTGAGCAAGTAAAGCAGACTTTGGCAGGCAAGGGCACTATTCCACCATCCAATTCATGCGCCTGCTTTTTAGGGGCACGGTAGTTACGGCCATAAACACGTTTGCTGGACCCTGCAAGCCACAACAAACAATTCTGTCAGACATTTTTTCCACCAGGCATGGTATTGGTTATAAGCTGAGAGAATGATTTTGAACACCATTTTCTGCCCTTCTTCTCATTTCTAAAACAATTGAACAAAATCAAAGCTTTAGGAATTTGTTTAAAACTGTCTCTAATTTCTGCAAAAACAAAGATGTACCATGGTTTTTCTTCAACATCTTCTGATGCTGTCAAATTAACTTTTCGTTAAAGTCGGATATCTTCATCACCTGCAATTTCAGCAACTAAAACTTGAACATAGTGGGTTACAGTCACTAAATCAGCCCCTTCACTTTATTTTGCCGTCAACTCTTCCCTACAACACAATCACTGACGAACAGTTGACATTTATTAGATCATATACTGTGGCAGAGTGCTTTATTCGACTGAACAAATGTGACACTGACATGGGCATCTGCACTGGTAATTTTAAACAACATTCGCTACAATACTGTAGGCCAAAACCTCACGACAGACACACCCACACCAACTCAGATTAGCACAAACCTGGAAGGGGGGTGGTACACGCAATATCCTTGCTCAGGTCAAACTGTACCGGATTCATCAACCGAGCAGCTTTGATAAGCATGTGGAAAGGACCGCTGCCATCCACGTCTTTGTTCTTCTCGTCTTTATTCTTCTCCTCACTGTCCTTCTCTCTGACTGGAACTGGAATCCCTGCAGTGGAGGTGGAGGGTTCACAATCTGGGACTGGGAGTGGGACATCAGGTGGCGCAGGCCTCTTTGTCCGAGTCGATCGACCACTAGACGTGCTTTCAGCGTCATCGTCTTTGCCCTGTGTAAAAACCAAGATTATCGTGAATCCATAAACAAAGAGACTACCAACGTTCCAAAATTCAGAATCAAAAAACAAGAAACTGAAACTCCCAGTTTCTTGATTCAAGATTATCGTGGAATGTCTTGTGGTTGATTTAAAATCAAACAACCTTTGAAAATGAGCTCCTTGAAGCTCATGATTCGCTGCCAATGACCTGCAGCAAATGCTGAGCACGGATTTTCACAAGCTCACGTGACCTCAAGGCAAACTCACACAACCTCAGATGAAGCACGATGTCTGCGATCATTGCAGCCAGCAATCATATCCGCAACAAGTCCGTCAATTGTGAGCTCTAATTTGTCTCAAATAAAAGAGTGTGATGCCTAGCGAACACTGCATATCATGTACATCAGAGTTGTTGATTTGCTGCAACCACTTTCTTTCTTTATTTGGTGTTTAACGTCGTTTTCAACCAAGAAGGTTATATCGCGACGGGGAAAGGGGGGAGATGGGATAGAGCCACTTGTCAATTGTTTCTTGTTCACAAAAGCACTAATCAAAAAATTGCTCCAGGGGCTTGCAACGTAGTACAATATATGACCTTACTGGGAGAATGCAAGTTTCCAGTACAAAGGACTTAACATTTCTTACATACTGCTTGACTAAAATCTTTACAAACATTGACTATATTCTATACAAAAAACACTTAACAAGGGTAAAAGGAGAAACAGAATCCGTTAGTCGCCTCTTACGACATGCTGGGGAGCATCGGGTAAATTCTTTCCCCTAACCCGCGGGGGGCGCTGCAATCACTCATCCTCGATGTTCGGTAGCATGCTGATATGTTATATGTTATATGAAGTCTGTTGTTCGCTTCACTGTCAGTGGGGATATCTCTTTTTATTTTATTATTTCCGGAATACAATGACTAAATCCAACCAAACCGGAATTAACACTTTCGCTCAAATCAAACATCTGCACAAATCAAGTACATTTTTAAATTGAAAAAAAGCTAAGTTCAGTCAAACCTAATCAGCATGAACATGTTATTGTTAACTTCCAGTCCCAAAGACCAACATGTTCTTCAAAGAAAGAAAGAGTTAGGTACAGTCTTGCGTTTAGCCTAGACATTTTAATCTTAGGAAAAAAATATATGTTGATTTACTTTAGGGAAACCCGATCGACCCTATTTTTCCCGCCGACCCTAACACTTTTTTTATTTCTAAAAAAAACCCACACTCTTGGCACATTTTGCGGGAAACATTGACACTCTTACTATTAAACTTTGTAACAACTAATATAAACGTTCAATATAATTCAAGAGCTTGAGATAAAATGGTGTTTGTGATGTTTTCATATTATTATGATGTAAACTATTTTTTTTTTTAAAGCATACCTACCGACCTTATTTTGTGTGTGTCACGTTACCCTAAACCAACATTTTTGTGTGTGCCTTATATACCCAAGATGACATTGAGGTTATTTTACTCTGTAACACTAACAACAGTAAAAGCTCTAACACTAACACTGAAAGTAACAGCTGTAAGTGCAGGGTTTAACCTGGGAGAAAAAGGCAATGGGACATTTGTCCCTCTCAACCAAATTCCGATGGGACATAGTCGAAGGCAAGACGCGACAAAGAGGCCTGTACGCGTTTTGACCAAAAATGCAAAATGGTGCAATATGGTTCCATCTGAGAATTAGCCGCTATATCGTGTTATCTTTGTATATATATATTATATGTGTGTGTGTGTAATCCGATGTAAAGTGTACATTTGGTGGCGCAGTGGTACGTAATCTCAATGCGCCCTTTGACGCACTGACAGAAATTGTGATTGAACATTTTCAGATTTAATGCGCCAATGGCGCAGGGCGCACTAGTAAATGAAACCCTGTAAGTGATATAATTTAACTTTGCCTGACATACCTCACTGGGAGTAATGCGGCAACGATGGCAAACCCACTCTCCAGGAGGCAAATCTTCTTCAGCAAGAGGTGGATCACTGGAATATATGCAATTAATTGTGTCAATAATACAAATGATACATGAAGATAAAAAGACTCACAAAACCAGTACACACAGAAGCCAGTTCATGCAGAAGTTGCACTGGACACTCATAGTCATACATATGCAAATGTTTTAAAAAGTTAGCTGCCGAACTAACAGTAACATACAAGAAGTCTGTCAAAAAAAAACCCCATTCAATTGCAGTCTAACTCAAACTGATTACCGATTTTGTTTGTAGTGCCCCTCAATTTTAACCAGTGCCACTGCCAGAAAATATGTATTTATTATTCATAATGCATTTCCTGCGTATCTGCTTTCTTTTCCTGGTTAGGTGCAAAATAGCTCAAGACAACTGCTTGTGGTGTAAAGATTTAAGAGACATCCAATACTGGGGCAATAGTAACATAAGAGAGAAAATAAGCCACTGGTAGTGGACGTTAACTTAGCTTTAAGCCACATGTGGTAGTGTGCAAAAGGGAGAGAAAAAAACACCGCGACAAGCTGTAAGCAAAATCTAATCTGACAACACAAAATGTATGGAGAGAGAAATAAAGCACAGTAGTACCCCTTTAGAGACATATAAACCCTGAGATAACCAAGTCTTATAAAGCCAAAGGAGACAGACAGATAATGAACAGAACAGAAAATCTGAAGAAGAAAAGCCATGTTTTCAAAAGGCAGTTACAGTTACACAGTACCGACGGGCTTGTTCCTTGGCCTGTGATTTCAATGATTTATCAGTCTATGTAAACACTGGTTGCTACTCTAATGTATTCATGCTTGTGTGTGATGATGATCATGTTGAGTCAAACCCAATCCCCTAAGAGACACTGCAACCATCTTACTGGCAAAGCAGATGAAAAGCGGCAGGGCAGCGATCACAACAAAGCAGGTCGCCGCCTTCTTTGCAGCTATCGCAGCAATCATGGTTGACGGTTCGGCCATGTCGGCGGTGCTCAGCGGTACGGTTTCTCCTTCTCAACCGCCTGGCTGCTTCGTCGCTGATCGGAGGAGCAACCAGTCGTTGTATTTGCTGAAAACATACATACCAACAATAAAAGCTTCAGCGTGATTATGTTAACAACGTGATATCGTTCAATTTTGTTTTCAACAGGACAAAATGTACAAACGGTTTACCACAACGGCACAAGCACCCCAGTTCGAGATTCGCGAAATCGTTGTGTCAGTCTCATAACAACTTTACAGTCACGATCGAACGTTACAAACTGTCAAAAATATTTGCACTGTACCTCCATGATACCCCCGCTGGAGTCTAAATCGTATTCTACAGCACTCATCGTGAATCTCCTTTTTGGATCCTTCTAGTCAAGTAGATGTTTCCCTAGCAAACTGGCAAAAATGCCACCATATCGGTTTCCATCAAAACAGACGATTCTGTAACTCCTCACTCACTTTAGGTCCAAAACTCACACACCAGAAGAAAGCGATCAAAATTTTCTTTTCATTATATAATAACAATTGCAAGTTCAAAGAGTTTCTGGGATGTTTTTCGAATTTTTGCTTGTTTGTTTTTTCAATACACAGAAAATTGTTAAATCTCAATCTCTCTGGTACTATGGAAAGTTGGCGCAAATGAAGAAGATGCGATTTGCGCATGCGTACATCCGGGAAACTTCCGCTCCGCATGCGCAAATACACATAGACTTGCTTGAAGTCGCTAAAAAGGGAGGTAATCCTTCAAAGGTTGTTGAAAACAAGTTAACAACCCAACCACATTAGTAGGCCTTTATTGACTGTTATTCTGCTTTCAGTAACATTTATATCAACAATTTACAAAGGAAATGAGCAGTGACATACGCTGAAGAATATTCATGCCAGAGAGGGGCATATTTTAGTTTTTACTATGTATTTACATGTATGTGTGCTTATGAATGTTTGTCTGTAATTACTAATTTAAAATGTAATATTATATTATATTTAACATTGCAAAAATGCTGATTTATCTCACCTTTACCGGTTTGGAAACACTTAAAATCCCATACCCCTAAAAGAGTTAGCTGTGATGGTGTGATACATCACCAGGAGAAATGATTCATTTGCTCAACTAAAGTTTACATAAAATTGGATACCAGATTAAATTATATCCCGCAAACTTCAAGTAATTTACCTGCATAGTGACTACTAGACATTTTTAGTTAGCCCAAACCATTGTCAAAGGGATTAGGACAGATTTCTCTTAAATGACCCATTCCCGCTGAAGATCTGATCCTGTGTGGTAGGGCGTGTGCCATGGGTGATTTTTTCTTTGATGTTAATCTGCAAACAGTAGACCCCCCCTCCCTTTTTTATTAGACTTTGCTTTTTGAGGTTTTTTTTTCATAACCTCTGTAATTTTACCTCTGGTTTAAGACTAGGTATCTAGAACTTTTTGTCATCTTCGTGTACACTACATTGGGGTGTGCACGTTAAAGATCCCACGATTGACAAAAGGGTCTTTCCTGGCATAGATAAAAATGTCCACCAAAATACCTGTGTGACTTGGAATAATAGGCCATGAAAAGTAGGATATGCGCCGAAATGGCTGCGATCTGCTGGCCGATGTGAATGCGTGATGTATTGTGTAAAAAAATTCCATCTCACACGGCATAAATAAATCCCTGCGCCTTGAATATGTGCGCGATATAAATTGCATAAAATAAAAATAAAAAAATAAATCCCTGCGCTTAGAACTGTACCCAGGAATACGCGCGATATAAGCTTCATATTGATTGATTGATCTTAAAAGAAGGGCTCCACCATAGTTCTCGTATGACGTAAAGATAATATATTGTAAATTGCATAACCGCAAGGGGCACTCCAAATTTGTAAAGACCCAAATGTATTCCTATATGGGGCTTACCCTGATCCTGGCTGTACAGGGTGACCAATAAAAAAAACTTGATACCCACCAAATTTTCAATAAAGTTTTGAATAATAATGCCATTATGACAACAACAAACAAGTCGCGTAAGGCGAAAATACAACATTTAGTCAAGTAGCTGTCGAACTCACAGAATGAAACTGAACGCAACGCAACGCAGCAAGACCGTATACTCGTAGCATCGTCACTCCACCGCCCGTGGCAAAGGCAGTGCCCGTGGAATTGACAAGAAGAGCGGGGTATTCGTTGCGCTGAGAAGGATAGCACGCTTTTCTGTACCTCTCTTCGTTTTAACTTTCTGAGCGTGTTTTTAATCCAAACATATCATATGTATGTTTTTGGAATCAGGAACCGACAAGGAATAAGATGAAAGTGTTTTTAAATTGATTTCGAAAAAAAATTTTGATAATAATTTTTATATATTTAATTTTCAGAGCTTGTTTTTAATCCGAATATAACATATTTATATGTTTTTGGAATCAGCAAATGATGTAGAATAAGATGAACGTAAATTTGGATCGTTTTATAAATTTTTATTTTTTTTTACAATTTTCAGATTTTTAATGACCAAAGTCATTAATAAATTTTTAAGCCACCAAGCTGAAATGCAATACCGAAGTCCGGGCTTCGTCGAAGATTACTTGACCAAAATTTCAACCAATTTGGTTGAAAAATGAGGGCGTGACAGTGCTGCCTCAACTTTCACGAAAAGCCGGATATGACGTCATCAAAGACATTTATCAAAAAAATGAAAAAAACGTTCGGGGATTTCATACCCAGGAACTCTCATGTCAAATTTCATAAAGATCGCTCTACACACACACACACACACGCACATACACCACGACCCTCGTCTCGATTCCCCCCTCGATGTTAAAACATTTAGTCATACATGTAACTTGACTAAATGTAAAAAATAGTCTGTTTACGGTATCCCGACCGACCATATTTTTTCGCGCGACCCTAGACTTTATTTTGGCATTTGGGGAAAAAAAAAAAAAAAAGGCTTTTTTTTTTGGCAAAATAACTTAAATTTTTTTTTTTTGAGATTTTTTTTTTTTGGAGATTAAAAATCCCGACCTACCGACCCTATTTTTTTTGCCTATGTTACCGCATAGACCTATATCAGAATAGGTCCCTGGTTACTGTAAACAGACTTTTTTTTTTTTTGCCTTACCATTATTTTTACTTTTAGTCATTGACATTGTGTGCAAGTGTGCCGGCAATCCAGACAATGCCAAGAAGGCAATTAAGAACACATTTTAAAAAGAACATTTAACCTTCAGACTGGGAACTTTGTGGAATGATCGTGCACAATCTTTTAAGTAAATATGTATGAAACATGAAACAATTTGCTGAAGATAGAAGTTGTTAGCATTTTTGTGGATAGAATTTTTAAAACTGTGTGTGGGGGGTGGGTGGTGGGAATGTGGTGTTATTTTCTTAATGTGTGCACAATCATTCCACAGAGTTTCCAGTCAGAAGGTTTCATGTTCTTTTTAACCCTTAGGCTGGTTGTCTTTACGTATACTGTCACCTGGTTGTCACGACATATGTCGCGCTACTGGCTCAGTCTGTTTGGTCGGCTCCGATTACCTCCCATGGATGCGAAAACCTATATGACCGTTTTTCTTTATTTTTCTCTGTCAATTCATGAGTGGCAATGTAACATGTTACAGAATTGCACCAGTGTAAGGGTTAAAATGTGTTCTAAATGTCATCCTGTACTATTTTGACCAAATAGCTGTGTCAATAGGAAATCAAGATGTACCGACTGGTTTTGACAATCTTAAGCTTAGACCAATTCTAAAGTGAATTCAAGCTACCGCACTGTCCTGTGTGCACACACACAGTCACACACACTTTCTCTCTCTTTCTGACTTTCTTTCTTTCTTTATTTGGTGTTTAACGTCGTTTTCAACCACGAAGGTTATATCGCGACGGGGAAAGGGGGGAGATGGGATAGAGCCACTTGTCAATTGATTCTTGTTCACAAAAGCACAAATCAAAAATTTGCTCCAGGGGCTTGCAACGTAGTACAATATATTACCTTACTGGGAGAATGCAAGTTTCCAGTACAAAGGACATAACATTTCTCACATACTGCTTGACTAAAATCTTTACAAAAATTGACTATATTCTATACAAGAAACACTTTTTTTCTTTGGTGTTTAACGTCGTTTTCAACCACGAAGGTTATATCGCGACAGGGAAAGGGGGGAGATGGGATAGAGCCACTTGTCAATTGATTCTTGTTCACAAAAGCACAAATCAAAAATTTGCTCCAGGGGCTTGCAACGTAGTACAATATATTACCTTACTGGGAGAATGCAAGTTTCCAGTACAAAGGACATAACATTTCTCACATACTGCTTGACTAAAATTTTTACAAAAATTGACTATATTCTATACAAGAAACACTTTCTTTCTTTGGTGTTTAACGTCGTTTTCAACCACGAAGGTTATATCGCGACGGGGAAAGGGGGGAAGATGGGATAGAGCCACTTGTTAATTGATTCTTGTTCACAAAAGCACCAATCAAAAAATTGCTCCAGGGGCTTGCAACGTACTACATGTACGTAGTACAATATATTACCTTACTGGGAGAATGCAAGTTTCCAGTCCAAAGGACTTAACATTTCTTACATACTGCTTGACTAAAATCTTTACAAACATTGACTATATTCTATACAAGAAACACTTAACAAGGGTAAAAGGAGAAACAGAATCCGTTAGTCGCCTCTTACGACATGCTGGGGAGCATCGGGTAAATTCTTCCCCCTAACCCGCAGGGGGTTCTCTTTCTGACAGGAACTCATTCAGAATCAAATCTAAACAGTAATAGAACAGTATTCAAGGTTGATCACATTTTAATGCAAGGTTCTCAGTGAAACATCCAGATTAACTTTACATACTACAAGTTTTTGTACAGCATTCGCACACATTCAATGGACAAAACTGGATTTTTCTACTGTCCGAAGCATTAACTAAACACAAGATCCTTAGGCATGGAACAGAAAGTACTATGTCACTTAGTCAGGCAGATACACTAGTACAACAGCAAGTGCAATTTGTTAATACAAAGCTGATCTTTGACTTTTCAATATATTCATGTGCAGATGTCTTCCCTTTGTCTTGCTCTCTTTCATGTCTTTTTCCTGACGCACTTTATTCAGAAACCCAACAAGTCAGATAATCTGCAATTGTTACTAAATCTTGAACCTTAGAAAAAATGTTACAGTAGATAACACTTCTGGAAGTTTGATTCAGTGTCTGGTATCAGCGCTGAAAAGTTGACCGCAAGATTGTCTCTGCTTCCAGAAGAATTGAAGCTAAAAATCCTGTTCCCTCTGATGATGATTTGTGTCCTCAGTCAGTGAAGGTGGTATGGCGAAAGACACTGAACGCCAGGTTGGCGGCAGCAAATGTCGAAGAAAATGTTGAAGACAAGGGGAAAATCCAGGTCCCATTCATAAAAGTTCTACCATCCTAGTCCATATGTCGTCATTCTTCTTCCTCCTCCCCGGCACCCCCAAACTGGTGTTTCACATCTTCGTACAGCTTCTGCAATCATGAAACAACAAACAGTTTTATGTTTAACAACAGAACCATTGTTGAATGTTAGCATTACTGTGTACAATTCTGTGAGTGAGCAGAAATTCCTCTTCAACAACGCACTTGCAAAGCTTGATGATAGAAGATGTTCGGAAATAGCTTTGTCAGTATTTGTATTGACTGCTGCAGAGGTAAGCACTCAGATAATATCATGTAGTCCTGTGAGGTTACCCTCATATAAATTCAGCCATTAATACAGTAATACCTTTGTCTTTTTCCTGCATGCATGTGTTCATGTTTTTCAAGCCCTGAGACTTTTGCTGTTAACTTAGAGTTTTTATCGTGCGCACAACGACGAGAGTGTACACAAAGACAAAGTTGACTCTGGGAAATACCCATAAATCCTTCGCCTAGCCAGCAACACACTGCACACTGGTTTCAAAGCTAGCACCACAACTGACTAAACTATCTCCCGGCATTGCACCATCTTGAAACAGGTACGCTTACGCTCAGTAAGGCAAACACATGGCATTGATCAGTACAAACAAGCAATTAATGAATTATGACATGTATCACAGTGAAGATCGAATGACCGTTGATATGCATGTTACTGTTAGTGTTAAATACAATGTCCAAACACAAGGCGCAGCCTGTGAGAAAGACTTTGGGTCATTTGATCCCCTCAATCAAATTCTGATGGGACATAGTCGAAGTTGTTTAAGTAGCAAGGCTTCCTCACCCCACCCTGAAATGTTTTGGTCTCAAAAAAGAAGCAAGATAGTGCGAATCAGAGCCAAATCAGTTTACGAATTGCCACTTTATCATATATTATAACCAATTTATGTGTGTGTTGTGTGTATGTGAGTGTGACAGTCTCACTCTGAATATTGAGTCAGTATGATGAGTATCTGTAACTGTATCTGTGACAATAAGTTGAAAAACCACTTCTGGCATTTGATCAACGGAAGGGAGGATCGCATATATATAAATAAGTACTAGACTGGGTGGAGATGAGATTTAAAGATCTCCACAAATCCTGCCAGAACTTGATCATCCTGTGGTATCTCGCTATCTGTTTGTGGATCGAACAGTTCATGAAATCATCAGATGGTTGAAACCTGTATGATAATATATATGCCAATGTGAGTATGGCTATGCCTGTGTACGTGAAGTTCAAACGCGATATGATCTCGCACTACACACACATGTTGTTCTGATAAATATATATTATCATGGAATGAGTGAAAGTCAGACAGAAAGGTCAAATAAAGACACTGATTTTCAGGGACTTACACCGCGATTTACATATCTGAAGAGGGCTTCTGCACCCTGGTCAAACCCCCGCTCGAAGAAAAAGGCCCCTGTCACGACTGCAAGGGCGAACGTCGACGTTCGTCGAAAGACTGCCTGGTAAACTTTGTTCAAGAAGGACATTTTGGACGATGGTAGGAACGGAAGTGGCCCGGTCGGTAAAGCCAAAACGATAAGGGTGAGAAAAACGAAACAAAAAGTCAAAATGGAAAAGAAATAAGAACTATTTTTCATTTTACAAATTCTAGATCACTATCATTTGCCAGACAAGTAACCACAGAGACTGCCGAATTTTCAAATACAAACAAATATATACCAAAAAAACGCTCACTTGATTCTTATAATTATTACAGTTACAGTTGTAATAGAGAATCTGGGTGATCAGCTCAAGGGAAGGAACTCGAATATATCTTGAAAATAACTCCTTTGATGCGGTACACTCCCCTTGACTCAACGCACCACTGATTTAAAATTAATCAGTTTGTTTGTTTTGCTTAACGCCCAGCCGACCACGAAGGGCCATATCAGGGCGGTGCTGCTTTTGACATATAACGTGCGCCACACACAAGAACACAAGACAGAAGTCGCAGCACAGGCTTCATGTCTCACCCAGTCACATTATTCTGACACCGGACCAACCAGTCCTAGCACTAACCCCATAATGCCAGACGCCAGGCGGAGCAGCCACTAGATTGCCAATTTTAAAGTCTTAGGTATGACCCGGGTTCGAATCCACGACCTCCCGATCACGGAGCAGACGCCTTACCACTAGGCCAACCGTGCCGGTTAAAAATAATCTGACACACTCAACATTTCAAATGGTAGCATGGGGCAACCATTTTTATATTTAGTCAAGTTTTGACTAAATATTTTAACATCGAGGGGGAATCGAAACGAGGGTCGTGGTGTATGTGCGTGTGTCTGTGTGTCTGTGTGTCTGTGTGTGTGTGTGTGTAGAGCGATTCAGACTAAACTACTGGACCGATCTTTATGAAATTTGACATGAGAGTTCCTGGGTATGAAATCCCCGAACGTTTTTTTCATTTTTTTGATAAATGTCTTTGATGACGTCATATCCGGCTTTTCGTGAAAGTTGAGGCGGCACTGTCACGCCCTCATTTTTCAACCAAATTGGTTGAAATTTTGGTCAAGTACTCTTCGACGAAGCCCGGGGTTCGGTATTGCATTTCAGCTTGTTGGCTTAAAAATTAATTAATGACTTTGGTCATTAAAAATCTGAAAATTGTAAAAAAAAATAAAAATTTATAAAACGATCTCAATTTACGTTTATCTTATTCTCCATCATTTGCTGATTCCAAAAACATATAAATATGTTATATTCGGATTAAAAACAAGCTCTGAAAATTAAATATATAAAAATTATTATCAAATTTTTTTTTTCGAAATCAATTTAAAAACACTTTCATCTTATTCCTTGTCGGTTCCTGATTCCAAAAATATATAGATATGATATGTTTGGATTAAAAACACGCTCAGAAAGTTAAAACGAAGAGAGGTACAGAAAAGCGTGCTATGCAGCATAGCGTAACCACTACCCCGCTCTTCTTGTCAATTTCACTGCCTATGCCGTGAGCGGTGGACCACGAGTATACGGTCTTGCTGCGTTGCATTGCGTTCAGTTTCATTCTGTGAGTTCGACAGCTACTTGACTAAATATTGTATTTTTGCCTTACGCGACTTGTTATTTTTTTAAATAAAAACACTTTTCACATTCTAAGGTAATTTCTAATTGTGCGATTACAAAATGAACAGTTTTTTTGCAATTAGAAGGAAACTGAATTTTTATGAATTTTTTTCGAAAACAAAATGTGAGCCAATTTGGGAAGAATTATCAAAAATCTCGTTGTCGTCTCTATGTGCGTGTAATGTGTAAAACTAAAGGAAATTCTCAATGCAAATTATTGGAAAGAGCTTTCTCGTCAAAAGCGCAACATTGTTACATTCCAGCAGTGTTGACCCCGAGTTTCTACAGGCTGTAAACAAAACAATTATAGCACTTAAAATCTCAAAGTATGTGTATGTCCCCAAATATGGACCACCTTCAACAAATAGAAGAAAATCATGAAAGCTAAAGGAAGGTATCACTAATTCATTAAGAAGCTTGCTGAAAACAACCTATGACTAGCCCTCGAGCTTTCAAAAAAATACAACAAATAGTCTTCTTTTCGTCAGTGGAAATTCCGTGAGAATTTCATTTACTGATTTTCTCTCTGTACCAAAAATCGACATCCTAACTGCTTCCTGTTCAGAGCAGTCAATCTGTATCCTTGGCGGATGATGACATTATTCAGTTTTACTGCAGTAAAACTTAAATGAAGATTACTGCAGTAAAACACAATGCAGTGAAACTGAAATGAGTTTTACTGCAGTAAAAACGTCTGCTGGGGCGAACGTTGACATTATTCGGTTTTACTGCAGTAAAACTGAAATGAGTTTTACTGCAGTAAAACCAGAACCAGAACCAAAAGTCTACGACCGTGACTAAAAGAGGGGGAACACACGCATATTGAATCGTATATGAAGAATACTGCAGTAAAAACGGCTGCTTTGGCGGATGATGACATTATTCAGTTTTACTAGTTTTACTGCTGTAAAACTGAATATTGTCATCATCCGCCCGGGCAGCTGATTTTACTGCAGTAAAACTGGGTTCGTGTTTTACTGCAGTAATCTTCATTTTAGTTTTACCGACTGTTGGGGCGGATGTTTTACTGCAGTAAAACTGAATAATGTCATCATCCGCCAAGGATAAATCTGTCGGCTCAAAAGGCTGTCCAATAAAAAGAAAAAAAACTTTCGCCAAGTATCCACACGAACAGTCTGTGAATCACTTGAGTTTATCAATAGGGTGAGCCTATAGGAATGGAAAAATGGATAAAAACAATGAACGATTTGATAAATAAATAAATAAATAAACGAATAAATGAAATCTTGTTTTGTCGTCGTTTCCAAGGCCAGCGCCCCGAAGGCGGCACTGTGACTCGCAATCACTGACCCCGCTGCACAGCAACAACGACATCAGCCCGCAACATCACGTGGCCACCGCGGCTCCGGCTCGGCCACTGACAACAGTACCGAATACAACTGGACAAACTACCACAACAACAACAACAACAACAACAACCACAACAACAACAACAGCTTTTTTGTGCTTTGTCTTTGGAGGGTAAATTCGGTGCTTGGAGTGGTGGGAGTGACAAGAGACAGCTACCTATGATGACAAGATATGCTTATTTACTTCATGTTGTTGTTCGTTGGTTTTTGCTGTTTCCCCCTGAAATGAGATGTTACTTGAGTATTTACCTTCGTGGAATTCTGAAGCCTCTCGGTTCAACGTTAAAAAAGAAAATAGGCCATTGTCTCACCTGGAGAAAAAAAAATCGAGGATAATTTAGGTCATTGTCTCGGCATCCGACCAAAAGACATACAAGATTGGAATAGTGCAGCTAATTATTGCCATGTCCACGTCGAAGTGGTCAGTCAAATCACCGCCCGGAAAGGACCACGGCTGGACAATGGAACCCCAAGAATACTGGCATTCAGTCGACACGGTCGTCATAGCAACCAGAAAAGAAGCTTCATTCTGTACCATCTTCCAATTAACCCCCTTTGTAGTGTCTTTGTAGGTCTGTAGATAATCACTATGTAGTAAGGACTGTTGTCGTCCTTCTTGCAGTTTTTTTTTCTTCTTCTTTTTTTTCTTCTCCTCAAGACATTTGTAGTCGGTAGTTGGTAACTTCTGTCTGTAAATAAATAAATATATATATATATAACAAAATCAAGGAAAAGAAAAGCCAAACAAAGAATTTCAAGTGGCAGCCCAAATTTTCGACCTGTTGCCAGGCCTTCCTCAGGGGCGTGTAATTCTGCGAGACACCAATTCATGCATCAATTACTAAGCAACACAAAACCATGGTTAAAAAACATATATATAAAAACACCCGAAGGCACAGTTTAAACAGTAAAAACACTTCGGCTTACTATCTCCGATATAGCAATTACTTCATCCACTTTGACACATAACAAACATCAACGGATGAGACGAAAAACCAAGGTCCCTTCGTGTACACTACATTGGGGTGTGCACGTTAAAGATCCCACGATTGACAAAAGGGTCTTTCCTGGACAAAATTGTATAGGCATAGATAAAATATCCACCAAATACCCGTGTGACTTGGAATAATAGGCCGTGAAAAGTAAATATTCGCCGTAATGGCTTGATATTTACTGGCCGATGTGAATGCGTGATATATTGTGTAAAAAATTCCATCTCACACGGCAGTAATTAATATGTAAAGCGCTTAGAGAACGTCAAGCGCTATATAAATCTCCCATATAAATAAAATAAATAAATAAACACCTTGACCGTTTTCTGTGCAGATTGAATCATTTTGGATGAAATTATATGGCAACGTGGCGGCTCTAAGGGGCAAATTATACGTGCGCAGAGTCAGCGGCGCTGCATGCTGCGATAGGGATTATGACGAGTACTTGGCCTGTTTTCTTTTCACGCAACGTGTAGCGGGCTGGGGAAAAAAAAAGAATTACCTCAATAATCTGCAGTGCGTCGTCTGTGCCGCTGACTCTGCGCAGATGTAATTTGCCCCTAAAGAGGACGGCGACTTTCGTACGAGCCACAGGAGCGGTGGAAGTCAGTCTGAAGAAGGACGAAATATTGTTTCAGACTGACAAAAGCTGACACTAGTGTTAGTTAAGAAATTTGATTCCTAAACAAGTCAGTTCCCACTTTGAACAGAAAGCAACCCGGTGTTTGAATTGTGTGTGTGGTATGAGTCCAAGTGGAGGGATGACCTTTTCCCTGTGAAATCTTGCCAAATTTAAAATAGTGAATCTGAAGCGACGGACAGTGCATTTAACATAGTCTAACTTCGACTAGCTCTAAGCCGGAAACTTTTGGGATTTTTTTTTTATTCAGTCTCGACAGTTCTTTTGTAATTTCCGATGGAAATTTGATCAGCTGATTATTTCGTGGACTGTATAGTTAGCCTATATTCGATCTCCGGATATAAAGCTTATGTCTGCTGTTTTTATATAGGCCAGGAAAAGAGGGCATTATTATTTTTGATAATTCATAGGGTGGGGACGAACATAAACTGGTCTTTTAATACGCTAATTATTTTGTCGTTTGTATTGGACTGTGATCTTTACTTTGCATTTGGGGGCCGATAGTAAAATAGACAAGAAGAAAGAAAGACATGAATGAGTGAAAGTCAGTCAATAAGAACATAAACTTCTTGGATTCAGACGTTTTCCACATTATGATCTCCATAAATCCAAGGAAATAAGGAGGGGTTTTACAAACTTCATGAACAGAAAATCTGAGAAATTCGATCGAACTTTCAACTGGTGGAGCACACTGATTGCCGGCGTCATTTTATGCACTGTATTTCCATAAAGTATCCAACATCGCTGGATAACCCAGTTCCTAAAACAGCACTAAATTAGCAGCTTGTCGATATATTTTTCCGCCAGAAAACCTACCAATTTTGTTTCTTGTATTCACCAAGTACAGTTTTCCAGAAGCCCACATTCGATGATATTTATACATTAAGGTTGCAGGCTCATCCAAGCTACCGTGACACTAAGTGAAACGCTCTTATTGCTGTATATCTGTCCTACACCTTTTGGCGTTTCCTACACATGTACTGTGCGCAGACCGGTACGAGCAGAAACGCCTTTAAGAATAATACATCTTAAAACGGACGCACGCGCTCTGTCTACTTGACACAAAGGCTTATTGCAGTGCGCATGTATTTTGGCATTCTCTTTGTATTGACGTTTAAGTTTTTTTTCTCTGAAATTAAGCCCCGTTTGGTATTCTGTTTGTACTGTAATTTGGGTCATTCTCATACTACTGGCTGTAGATATGTGACATAGACTTTGATTTTGTTTCTTCTAATATCGAAGCTGAAATTTCGCTATGTTACAGAAAAGCGAGTGATTTAACTATAAATGCAAAGAAAGTTTAAAGAAAGAAGTATTCTGAAACTGTTTATAATGTTAAAGGGTCGGCTAACATAAGCACTGATATGCGTGGGTATGGATCAAAATATCAAATTCGTACTTACGTCAAAATACTGCAATATTGAATTCGAGTTTTGTTAAAGAAAGCTGGTTATCATTCAGAAGTGGAACGTCATTTACAGTAATTAAACAAACCTATAATTAGCCCACCGTAACTATACGAGGACAAGTGACAGCTGACAGTGACTGTTTAAAAGTATTTTTTCCAACTGATTTGACATTTCACACGCATGTACATGCAAAACTGACCGGCACGGTTGGCCTAGTGGTAAGGCGTCCGCCCCGTGATCGGCGGGAGGTCGTGGGTTCGAACCCCGGCCAGGTCATACCTAAGACTTAAAAATTGGCAATCTAGTGGCTGCTCCGCCTGGCGTCTGGCATTATGGGGTTAGTCACAGTGCTAGGACTGGTTGGTCCGGTGTCAGAATAATGTGACTGGGTGAGACATGAAGCCTGTGTTGCGACTTCGTCTTGTGTATGGCGCACGTTATATGTCAAAGCAGCACCGCCCTGATATGGCCCTTCGTGGTCGGCTGGGCGTTAAGCAAACAAACAAGCAAACATGCAAAACTCGTTTTTACGATGGTTTGCCTCATTTGCTAATTTTTCAACTGTTTTATGGTTTGAACTCAACACGATCAAAACCGTCACAGCTCACACAGGTTTCGAAATGTCACACTGAAAGGGCGTCGGCTTTTATCGCTACACTCTCAAACACAATGGCAGGGGTGGGCCTGACGTGGGTTCACACGTGGCAATAGTAAAGTGTGGATACAGATGTAGGTCAGCAGGTCAGGGGAGGACTGGTCAACACTGAAATGCATTGTAACATGGCATTTGCAACTCTGGAAATGCCCACCGTTTTTAACCCCACAGATTCTCACCTTTGTATTTTCTCTTCGCACCTCCTCCGCACTTTTACCTACTATTTACTGACCATCGACTTGCTGATCGTCTGGGAACGCACCTTGAAAACTAGGTCAGTGGGTCGATCCGGCGCGTGCAGCTTGCACCAGTCAGCCAATCAGCGTAGGGATTACACCACGAAGAGAGTACAGTCACAGAACACCCTTTTTATATTTAGTCAAGTTTTGACTAAATATTTTAACATCGAGGGGGAATCGAAACGAGGGTCGTGGTGTATGTGCGTGTGTCTGTGTGTCTGTGTGTCTGTGTGTCTGTGTGTGTGTGTAGAGCGATTCAGACTAAACTACTGGACCGATCTTTATGAAATTTGACATGAGAGTTCCTGGGTATGAAATCCCCGAAAGTTTTTTTCATTTTTTTGATAAATGTCTTTGATGACGTCATATCCGGCTTTTCGTGAAAGTTGAGGCGGCACTGTCACGCCCTCATTTTTCAACCAAATTGGTTGAAATTTTGGTCAAGTAATCTTCGACGAAGCCCGAACTTCGGTATTGCATTTCAGCTTGGTGGCTTAAAAATTAATTAATGACTTTGGTCATTAAAAATCTGAAAATTGTAAAAAAAAATAAAAATTTATAAAACGATCCAAATTTACGTTTATCTTATTCTCCATCATTTGCTGATTCCAAAAACATATAGATATGATATGTTTGGATTAAAAACACGCTCAGAAAGTTAAAACAAAGAGAGGTACAGAAAAGCGTGCTATCCTTCTTAGCGCAACTACTACCCCGCTCTTCTTGTCAATTTCACTGCCTTTGCCATGAGCGGTGGACTGACGATGCTACGAGTATACGGTCTTGCTGAAAAATGGCAGCTACTTGACTAAATATTGTATTTTCGCCTTACGCGACTTGTTAAGACCTCCACACATTTGGGAAAACCAGGTCTTCACAAGTCGCGTAAGGCGAAATTACTACACTTATTGGTCAAGCTGTGGAACTCACAGAATGAAACTGAACGCACTGCATTTTTTCACAATGACCGTAGTCCGCCGCTCGTGCAAAACGCAGTGAAACTGACGAGCCTGTTCAGCGCGGTAGTGGTTTTGCTGTGCTGCATAGCACGCTTTTCTGTACCTCTCTTCGTTTGAACTTTCTGAGCGTGTTTTTAATCCAAACATATCATATCTATGTTTTTTGAATCAAGAGCCGACAAAGAATAAGTTGAAATTGTTTTTAAATCGATTTCAGAAATTTAATTTTGATCAAATTTTTTATATTTTTAATTTTCAGACCTTGTTTTTATTCCGAATATAACATATTTATATGTTTTTGGAATCAGGAAATGATGAAGAATAAGATGAACGTAAATTTGGGTCATTTTATAAAATATAGATATTTTAATTACAATTTTCAGATTTTTAATGACCAAAGTCATTAATTAATTTTTAAGCCACCAAGCTGAAATGCAATACCGAAGTCCGACCTTCGTCGAAGATTGCTTTACAAAAATTTCAATCAATTTGATTGAAAAATGAGAGTGTGACAGTGCCGCCTCAACTTTTACAAAAAGCCGGATATGACGTCATCAAAGACATTTATCGAAAAAAAGAAAAAAACGTCTGGGGATATCATACCCAGGAACTCTCATGTAAAATTTCATAAAGATCGGTCCAGTAGTTTACTCTGAATCGCTCTACACACACACACACACACACAGACACACACAGACACACACACACACGCACGCACACACACACACACACACACACACACACACACACACACACAAACACACACACACACACACACACACATACACACACACACACACACACACACATACACCACGAGCCTCGTCTCGATTCCCCCTCTATGTTAAAACGTTTAGTCAAAACTTGACGAAATGTAAACAAGTCGCGTAAGGCGAAATTACTATATTTAGTCAAGCTGTTGAACTCACAAAATGAAACTGAACGCACTGCATTTTTACACAGTGACCGTAGTCCGCCGCTCGTGCAAAACGCAGTGAAACTGACGAGCCTGTTTAGCGCGGTAGTGGTTTCGCTGTGCTGCATAGCACGTTTTTCTGTAAATCTCTTCGTTTTAACTTTCTGAGCGTGTTTTTAATCCAAACATATCATATCTATATGATTTTGGAATCAGGAACCGACAAGGAATAAGATGAAATTGTTTTTAAATCGATTTCGGAAATTTAATTTTGATCATAATTTTTATATTTTTAATTTTCAGAGCTTGTTTTTAATCCAAATATAACATATTTATATGTTTTTGGAATCAGAAAATGATGAAGATTAACGTCAATTTGGATCGTTTTATAAAAAAAACCATTTAATTACAATTTTCAGATTTTTAATGACCAAAGTCATTATTTAATTTTTAAGCCACCAAGCTGAAATGCAATACCGAAGTCCGGCCTTCGTCGAAGATTGCTTGGCCAAAATTTCAATCAATTTGATTGAAAAATGAGGGTGTGACAGTGCCGCCTCAACTTTTACAAAAAGCCGGATATGACGTCATCAAAGGTATTTATCGAAAAAATGAAAACAAAATCCGTGGATATCATTCCCAGGAACTCTCATGTCAAATTTCATAAAGATCGGTCCAGTAGTTTAGTCTGAATCGCTCTACACACACACACACAGACAGACAGACACACACACACACACAGACACACATACACCATAACCCTCGTCTCGATTCCCCCTCTATGTTAAAACATTTAGTCAAAACTTGACTAAATGTAAAAATGAAAGATGGAGGTGTATCTACAGAGGTAAGGAACAAAAAGTTTGGAAAAGCAAAGCCTTTAAAGCGAAGAAGTCTTAACTGGGGGTGGGGGTGGGTCTTTAACGGGGGGGTTCTACCGTAGTAGCAGTTACAACTCGGGTCAACATGAGAGGGGAGTCAGCCGTAAAACTAATATTTGCACTTTGCCGACCGTTGTGTTTTCACACCTCACGGTGCCAGGAGGGGGGCTTACGGGGGGTAACAATGGTCAGAGTACCTGCACGGAAACCCCTGGTGTACCTGTGTGAGTAAGACTGGTACCGACCGCGCCAGACAAAGGTTCAAGTTGTGTGTGTTCGTCTGTGTAAGCTGGCGTAAGTGGGTGACGCTTCTGGGGAGTCTGAAGAAAGTCCACACACTGTTGGAGGAGCGGTACCAGTATTCTGCAAATAAAGAAAGAAAAACTAGGGAGTGATTTTCTTTACTAGCACTGACTTGAAATGCACACTGACAATCATTGCGGTCCAGATTCAATTAACTCGGTTGAGCCTTAGTACGTTGATCCTGCCGCGTGTCTGGTCGCTAGTATGAGTCATGCGTATAATTATTAGGAAGGTTGACACCATTCCATTTGTACTGTTAATCCCCGAATAAACTCTTTTTCTTTTAATCACCTTTGTCCAAAAAGAGGGATGTGCAAATTATTCTAAAATCAGTTTCTGTCCTTGCTTTTGTGTGTGTATCTTGTTTTTATATTTGGAAGCTTGTGTTGCTATGGAAGCTTATATCTCGCGATACACTGATGTTCCATAACCAAGTCTGAAGACGGCAACTTACTGCTGATCTTAACAACATAATTATGCTGAAAAGGAAAAAAAATAATTTAAAAATACACACAATCCTGTTGCAACCCTTTTTGTCGGCACTCATAACAAATGACATGTACCAGAAGACTTGCTTCCTCAAGATTATAAATTCAGGCCATGGTGCTTGGTCTGCGGACAAAAATTACGCAAGAAATCACCATCATCACTAAATTATTGATTGTCCACCGTCGTCAGGCTCCTCCCCTTTCTTGTCCTCGTCCACATCAGTGTTATTAGTCTCCTCCCCATGGTGGTCATCATCATCATCATCATCATCATCATCATCATCATCATCATCATCATCATCATCATCATCATCATCATCATCATCATCATCAGTATCATCATCATCAGTATCATCATCATCATCACCACCACCATCACCATCACCTTCACCACCGCCATAGTTCTCTCCTTCTCTTTCCCCTTCAGTCTTCTCAGGGCAACATCCACTATAATCAGGCTCGTTAATACAAAAAACCCGTCAGGCTGATGTTTTACCTGGACCCCGGCAGATCATGGCGATAATTGCTGAAGTCAGATTGGGGCACCGGCGGATACCAGATAATAAGCGACGGCCCCGGTTACACCTAGCTGGCTTTATTTCAACTCGCTCCAAAGAAAATATGCATACGTCTTCGATCCCTTTGCTTACACCCAGAGTGAGAGTAAAACGTCGAGAGATGCCTGCCAGAAGGTTGTATCTCTCTTGACTTTCTCTGCAAGTGTTGGTGCCTTTCGACTGTCAACCCTCGACGAAGTCTCCAAGGGAATTCAAGCCTCAGTTATTTTCAGACAGACTAACCTCAGCATTCAAGGGAACAAAAATGGCGCGGCGCTGTAGATGCAAATTAACAGCATGACCTCAGCTGACCTAGTGACCAAGTAAGTTACGTCGCCAGACATTCGCTGAACAGTGAACAGTTGGCTTTCCCCAGCCAATAGCCGAGTTTGTTACATCATATGCCAACAGCATTGCCAATAAGTACACGTAACTGGCTTTTGTGAAGCTCAAAGATCGGATGGACTTTGTAATGATGCGCGGCTGACCACATTACTGGCTAAATGCAGCTGCTGCAGCCAGAGACAGAGGGGATTTCTACGCTAACACTGGTTTGAATTATTAGCAAGGAGACGGGGTAGAAGCACAAACAACTCAATTAGATTCTTTTCGGTTTATTGAATAGTTCTTCGTATGCAATATTAAAGGCGTAATTAAACAAATGCATGGCTTGGGAAAAATACACAGCTGTTACTAGTATAGGGTTTGAAAATGCGTGCTCAAGGAACATAAACTACATACATCGTTCCAGTACATTATAGTTTGATATCTCTCTAAGCTTAGTAAACTCCGTATTTCGCATTCTGCATCGAAAACGTTCCTTGTAGAACAGCACTTATCATAATTGATTGTATGTTGTATTGAATATGTTTTTATCCGTCATATCCACTCTAGTACCATCGGACTCCTATGCATTGCATGAAAAACTGAACAATTGCCTGAAGAAAAACATCTTTGAAGAAAAAAAAAAGAAAACGTGCAGGAAACCTATTTCTTCCTTTGTCTGCCGAAGATTGTGCATTGAGGGAATTGGTTGTCTTCTTCTTCTTGTCGTTCGCTGTTAGATCGTCAGTCCGGACTGCAGGGCGAAACGTGCTGTTCTCTCCAAGTCCTCTTTGGGGCCGTATAGCTTCTTTTGTAGCGCTGTCTCCTCTGGCCAGGTGGTGTCCCTCAGAGCACTGTGGTATGGACAAGCCTGCAGGATGTGCTCTGCTGTCTGATTCTTGCCACACGGACATAGGGGGGAGGGAACTAGCTTCAGCTTTGTGGCCATATGATGGTTTAGTCTGTTATGTCCAGTGAATTGGTTGGAAAGTGAATTTGTTTTCGTGGTCAATTAATGTACATCTTCAGATAAACATACTGCAAACCTATTAAATTAGCACACCGTTGTAATTCGAATGATTGGAAATCACAAGTCACGAAGTGCATAAGTGTGAGCCTATTTACTGCTTTAAAGCGGCAATCTTGGCAGTGCAATACCAACTTCAACGACAATTATAGCCTCCATAACACACACAAAATTATAAAAAATCTGTGCATGCTGGATCCTATGCCAAATAGTAAAGAGCCCAACAGATTCCATTATCTGTGAGGTAAAAGGCGCAGGTGTGACCAGCCAGGCTGGGCGGGGATGTAGCTCAGTCGGTAGCGCGCTGGATTTGTATCCAGTTGGCCGCTGTCAGCGTGAGTTCGTCCCCACGTTCGGCGAGAGAATTATTTCTCAGAGTCAACTTTGTGTGCAGACTCTCCTCGGTGTCCGAACACCCCCGTGTGTACACGCAAGCACAAGACCAAGTGCGCACAAAAAAGATCCTGTAATCCATGTCAGAGTTCGGTGGGTTATAGAAACACGAAAATACCCAGCATGCTTCCTCCGAAAGCGGCGTATGGCTGCCTAAATGGCGGGGTAAAAACGGTCATACACGTAAAAGCCGTGGGAGTTTCAGCCCATGAACGAACAAACAAACCAGCCAGGCATAGAGAAGGAAGGATCGAGGATTAAGGTCAGAATGGTGTGAAGATTAACACCACCTGTAGCCCACTACGCTACTGTTATGTGATATGTTGACCCATTCCCTTGCTGAAGGTAGTGACTGTACTCGTGGGGAATACACACCCAGGCAGGCTCCTGTTGTCCGTGCAATTTTAAACAAAGAAGACACCAAATAATGTTGACGTGGGGGGTGGGCGGTGGCGGGTGTGTTCTTTGACAAAGACTGACTTATGAAGAAATTCAACAAATTATGTGTTTAAAGCATAAGTAAATTGATCAATAATGATTATACTTTATACAACGTTCGGCATGAACAAACAAAATAAAAAATCTCCACTCAGAAGGGCGTCAAAAAATAAAGACCATTGATGTCACTCTGCGGAGTGCTTACCTACGCACACACCTCACCTGGCAAAGACCTTAATCGAACCGTTCCGAGTGTTTGCAATACTGTAGCAACTATTCTCTCTTTATGTATGTTAGCATGAAACGGTAAGGGTGCTTGCTTTGTATAGCGAAATAATGTAACCCTTGATCACCAAAATACTGTTGTGAGAGGTAAACGTTTTGGTGTCACGTGCAAGGCGCTGTTTTGTTTGCTATTTTAGTTTTTTCGTTGTTCAATTCAAATCAATGTCAAAATCTGTTGCGCTAGGTAAACTTTCTCATGTCATTACATTAAGGCTGTACTGACATTTTTTTGTTTGCTCTGATTTTTTTCTGTTCCATAAAAAATCTATGCCGTTCAGATATCACGAGTTTTCAGGATTTAAATTGAACCAGCAATATAATCTACGGAGAAACGTAAATGCATTATTACTGTTTCTAATTTATAGCATTCCGTCTGTAGGCTGAAGCCCAGCTTATGATTTATGATTATACTAGTTTTTGTTATGATGTTTAGAGCTGACCTACATCAAACACATATTTGTTTTAAACCAAACATAATTAATGACCTATTTTACGAAATCGACGGCTGCGCCAGATAGCGCATATATGTCCTTAGCATCACAAGAAAACGAAAAATCAATCAACATTTTACCCAAAATATTCACCAAAACTGTTTCACATGAGAAAAGATAAACAAAATGTATGAATCAATCAATCAAGCAAGCGAGCGAGCAAACAATCAATCAATCAACCCATCGAGCAAGCAAGCAATCACTGGATAAATAATGATATATATAAACAAAAACAAAATAATAATAATAAATTAACACATTTATCAAATTAATACATAAATTAAAATAAAGAAATAAAGCAGCTTACTTCAGCTAGACTGAATCACGATTAAATAAAAGATTAAAAAAAAGCCCCAAAAAGCGTGTAAGCCAACCTAAAACACTAGTAACATTTCGGAACAAAAATAAAATTCTATCTGATATACACTGACCATTCTCAGTCATAATATCGGTCACAAATGTTTGCAAACTTCGACCAACTCGCAGCACCAAACAAAACAAACCGACAAGCGATTACAGGCATTACCAGGTTCTGTTCTGGATACAAAAAGAAACTTGTGCAAAGCTGACCATACACGGAATGTAATGGTCAGAAAGCTCTGTCACCTATTTCTACGGTGTGCGTGCAAATAGCAGTGTCTGTTACACGAAATAATTGGACGCGGCATATGTGACGTTAAATGAAACGTAAGAATCCAAATAGAACGCAGCGTACAACAAATTGTAGACCATACTACGTTGTACGTCATTAACCAATGTCAAACAATACATGTTTCAGTTGGTATTGGTCGAAAATGGTCGAATAACCCCGAATAACCCGGGTTTTATTGTGGCTGTAACTAAATGTTTGTAAAAATGTGTAATATGATTAAAACAATCATTCTTTTATTCTATTCGAAGCATATGCAGGTTCTATTTATGGCATTCTAACTATTCGTTAATTCATTGGTCCGTGTGATCGTGGGTGTATTCTTTTTGCATTTTAGTCAAGTTTTGACTAAATGTTTTAACATAGAGGGGGAATCGAGACGAGGGTCGTGGTGTATGTGTGTGTGTGTGTGTGTGTGTGTGTGTGTGTGTGTGTGTGTGTGTGTGTGTGTGTGTGTGTGTGTACCCCCGTTTCCACAGGTTTGGTTGCCTAAATCACCATAAGGCAACCATCCACACGTGGATGGCAACCTAAACTCTGGATGACAACCTAATTGTGTGGATGGTCGCTTCATTTAACACCGTTAAATTGACTTTTTTGACGGAAAGAATGTCATAACAATGTTCAAAATGACATTCTTTCCGTCCTCTATAGGCGACGAAATAGGTCAAATTGTGTGCATTTTTTAGTGCAAAATTCTTCGATGCCGGAGCGAGTACTGCACCCAGTGCTGTTGTAGTGCAAGTGCACTAGAAAGGCACTACACCCAGTGCCGCCTCTTAGGTAACCATCCACACTTTAGGTATGTGTGTGTGTGTGTGTGTGTGTGTGTGTGTGTGTGTGTGTGTGTGTGTGCGTGTGTG
This sequence comes from Littorina saxatilis, assembly GCF_037325665.1. Taxonomy (NCBI): domain Eukaryota; kingdom Metazoa; phylum Mollusca; class Gastropoda; order Littorinimorpha; family Littorinidae; genus Littorina; species Littorina saxatilis. The sequence continues at coordinate 20,210,773 of NC_090253.1, read as the reverse complement.
TGTGTGTAGAGCGATTCAGAGTAAACCACTGGACCGATCTTCATGAAGTTTTTCATGAGAGTTCCTGGGTATGATATCCCCAGACGTTTTTTTAATTTTTTCGATAAATGTCTTTGATGACGTCATATCCGGAATTTTGTAAAAGTTGAGGCGGCACTGTCACACCCTCATTTTTCAATCAAATTGATTGAAATTTTGGCCAAGCAATCTTCGACGAAGGCCGGACTTTGGTATTGCATTTCAGCTTGGTGGCTTACAAATTAATAATGACTTTGGTCATTAAAAATCTAAAAATTGTAATTACATTTTTTTATATTAAACGATCCAAATTTACGTTTATCGTATTCTTCATCATTTTCTGATTCCAAAAACATATAAATATGTTATATTTGTATTAAAAACAAGCCCTGAAAATTAAAAATATAAAAATTATGATTAAAATTAAATTTCCGAAATCGATTTAAAAACAATTTCATCTTATTCCTTGTCCGTTCCTGATTCCAAAAACATATAGATATTATATGTTTGGATTAAAAACACGTTCATAGAGTTAAAAAGAATAGAGATATAGAAAAGCGTGCTATCCTCCTCAGCGCAACCGCTCCCGCGCTTTTCTGGATTGTTAATTTCACTGCCTTTGCCAAGAGCGGTGGACAGACGATGCTACGAGTGTGCGGTCTTGCGGAAAAAATGCAATGCGTTTAGTTTCATTCTGTGATTTCGACTGAGCTTGACTAAATGTTGTATTTTCGCCTTACGCGACTTGTTTTAAAGTTTATCAAAGAGACTAAAAAAACATCAATCTGTATGTGTTTCTTTTATTAACTGATCCTGTTTAAGGCTATTTGTTTTGTTCATGTAATTCATTCGTTGAAGCCTATCCTGCATTACATTCGTGTTTTCTGTGTGTCTGTCTGTGTGTCCATGTGCATGTCTGTGTGTTAGTGTGTCTTTCTACACTGTTGACAGAATTTTGACTTTAAAATATTGCATCTTTTAGGCACCTTCAGAATTTCAGACCAGTTAATTCAGCCCACTCTTCCATCTCCTTCTCTCCTTCCTCCCTTCCTTCCTTCCAGAGAGAGAGAGAGAGAGAAAGAGAGAGAGAGAGAGAGAGAGAGAGAGAGAGAGAGTACGAGAGAGAGAAAGAGAGAGAAAGAGAGAGAGAGTAAGAGAGAGAGAGAAAGAGAGAGAGCAAGAGAGAAAGAGAGAGAGCGAGAGAGAGAGAGAGTAAAAGAGAGAGAAAGAGAGAGAGTAGGAGAGAGAGTAAGAGAGAGAGAGAGAGAAAGAGAGAGAGAGAAAGAGAGAGAGAAAGAGAGAGAGAAAGAGTAAGAAAGAGAGAGAGAGAGAAAGAGAGAGAGAGAGAGAGAGAAACAAAAATAAAGAGAAAATAAAGCCATAAATTAAAAAGAACACTAAAATACTAAAACCACACTCTTTCAAATGAACCATTTCGCAACAGCCAACACTAGTGAAAGTGACCGCTAAGGGTGGTCCACCTGAACTCGGTAAAGCTGTATCGAACTTTCACGCTGGCCGTCAAATCAATTAGCACGCAAACATGTCACAGTGGAGCTCTGACGAAGGCGACATACATCGCAAGGTACAAGTCGAACATGCACCTATAAGGCAACCGTAGGGTTGGCCTATACACAAAAATATCGGTTGTATCAATTTTGTACATAAAATCATTGACCCGGTACACTAAGGCCCCCTTTTAAGAAAACAATAACCCGGCCTTTTTCGGGACTGCTTGAACTTTTACAGTAGGCAGACAAGTAAAATTAGGAAGATCTTCATCAAAACACCAACAACAACAAAACAAAAACACAGACACACCAAACCAAACATATAAAACAAAATTACAAAACCCACATCTAAAAACAAAATCATGCAAACCTTACATAATGCACACAACTGAATACTCTACGCGGTCTTTTTCACAAATAATTATTCCCAGTACAAATAATTAGTCCTCAAAACAGCAAAACTAGAAACAAATAGTAATACGAATATGAAGTGTGAATGCGTTGGGATTTTTTATACGCCAATACTCGTCACCGTTGGTGTACACGCGCACCATACCATCCTGCTTCTCATTTTCAGTGAAATATCTACGAACTTGCAACTTACCCTTCAAGATCATCAAAATACAAATCGAAAGAAAAAAACACCATCATTTTCTATGAAAACAAAATCTGCCCATTAGCCCAACCTACCAAGCGAAAAAAGGGGGGAAAAGAAATCGGCGCCAGCTATTTTCATAATGGATCAGGAACCTTGTAGCTTTGGGGATTAGGGCGCACCAAGACGGATCAGTGACCAGAGATTACGAACTGGACGCCGAGACCTCATTCTTATTTGTTTGCAGACCCTCCCTCCCCCCACCCCCGGGAGGCAATGACCACAGACTTTTGCTTACACGATGTAAGTGTGCTTTGTGTCTGTCTTACAAAAGCAATGAATGCTCTTTCCACGATTTGGCACGTCAAGTCAACTTCCTTTTAGAGGAAAAAATATAAAAAGCGCATTTTCGAAATGAACATTTGTCTAGATTGTTTTGAGTAGATAACTGAATTTTTAAAGTGCCCACTGTTACCAAACCATGTTAACAGTAGAATTAGTTTAAACGATGTATTGCAATTTGTTTTGCATAGTTGTTTGCAAATATTTGAATACATCGTGTAATCCAACGCGAACGGTGGTGTTAGTGTCGATCTTTGACATCATCCTGCATGGCTAACTATAAAGACAGGTATCTGGAATATTATCTCCAAGTGTAAACTGCACGAGGTCTTTGCTTGTCCATGATAACCGTCTTCATCTCGTCATTTGAATCTCCCTGCTAATAGTGGTCGCAAAGCATGGAACCGTAGCTTTCAACGAACAATTATTATACGCTCGACTGCTTTCTTCTGAGACGCTAGTTTCGATCCTCTTGCGGCCAATACCCCATAATGGAAATTTACCTTGAATGACCCTGCCCCCGGATGCCGAATTTATCCAGTACACGCTCTGAAGTATATAATGTAGACAACACGAATATGGGTCAAGTCTGTTTGTAAGTTGGTTTTTTTTTGGGGGGGAGGGGGGAGGGGAGGGTTGGGGGGAGGGATTCGATGAAAAAGAACAGATTCCCAGTTGCAGTTTCGATCTTAGCGTAAAATATGCCATTGTGAACCGAAAACCCCGAACATCTGAATGTTTCAGTTTTATGAATAAGATGAGATTTTTCTAAGCTTGTTGATACACGTAGAAAGACGAAGCCAACTAGGAAATCATCGAGGATGGATTATTGACCACCCGACTAATTCCGGGTACCACGGGACTTACTTTTTATTTGTATTCTACCCGCCACGCAGGGATGACATAAGTAGGTAGGTCCAGTCATACTTACCTCCCTTGACCTCATGTCCACGTTCTGACTAGAACTGGGTAAAAGCAGTTTCACGTTCCATGTTCAAGTTCACGTTTACCATAATGGTCTTGTAAACGAAAACCCGAAACTCCGAATAATTTATTTCTATGCAAGAGATGTTTTTTTTTCTTTACTGAAAGTTTCATGATGCATGTGTGAAAAGTAGGTCAGCAATGAAATCATTTCTATAATTGCACCCAACACCAAGATTAAACAAGTCGCGTAAGGCGAAATTACTACATTTAGTCAAGCTCACAGAAACTGAACGCACTGCATTTTTTCACAATGACCGTTGTCCGCCGCTTGTGCATAACGGAGTGAAACTGACGAGCCTGTTCAGCGCGGTAGTGGTTTCGCTTTGCTGCATAGCACGCTTTTCTGTACCTCTCTTCGTTTTAACTTTCTTAGCGTGTTTTTAATCCAAACATATCATATCTATATGTTTTTGGAATCAGGAACCGACAAGAAATAAGATGAAATTGTTTTTAAATCGATTTCGGAAATTTAATTTTGATCATAATTTTTATATTTTTAATTTTTAGAGCTTGTTTTTAATCCAAATATAACATATTTATATGTTTTTGGAATCAGGAAATGATGTAGAATAAGATGAACGTAAATTTGGATCGTTTTATATAAAAAAAATACAATTTTCAGATTTTTAATGACCAAAGTCATTAATTAATTTTTAAGCCACCAAGCTGAAATGCAATACCGAAGTTCGGCCTTTGTCGAAGATTGCTTTACAAAACTTTCAATCAATTTGATTGAAAAATGAGGGTGTGACAGTGCCGCCTCAAATTTTACAAAAAGCCGGATATGACGTCATCAAAGACATTTATCCAAAAAATGAAAAAAACGTCCGGGGATATCATTCCCAGAAACTCTCATGTCAAATTTCATAAAGATCGGTCCAGTAGTTTACTCTCAATCGCTCTACACACACACACGCACATACAGACACACATACATCACGACCCTCGTCTCGATTCCCCCTCTATGTTAAAACATTTAGTCAAAACTTGACTAAATGTAAAAAGAAAGAAAGAAAGAGAGAAAGAACGAAAGAAAGGTTAGAAAGAAAGAAAGAAAGAAAGAAAGAAAGACAGAAAGAAAGAAATACTAAACGAGAAAAAGATATAAAAATAAACCCCGTTGGAAAAAAAGAAAAGAAAAAAAACCCATTCCATCGGCTGTCTTCAGCTCTATAAGAATACGTGCAAACTCCTGTGATCCAAAATAGAAGCAAAACACACAGACATCATTATCGACTACCACAATAAGAAGCATTAGCACAGTACCCCGTATGGATTATTGACCACCCGATGAATTCCGGGTAGCACAGGACTGACTTTCCGCTACATACCCGCCTCGCAGCGATGACATGGCTATAGCAAGACCCAGCCATACCTACCTCCTCTGACCTAGTTTCCACGCCGTGACTAGAACTGGGTCACAGACTGGCCAATCGGCGGCCGCGTTATGTTCGATCGCTTTGCCAGGAAGCCAGTGGATAAAAAGACCAAGCGCACACCTATGGTTGTCAGATAGAGACTCTCTTGTGTAGGGCTCAGAGCGGGAATAAACACTTCGTTTCCTGTTCCTTGCTGATCTCTGTGCTTTTATCCGATCAGGATATTTAATTATTCTCCTAGCTTTGCACGAAGAACTTCTGTGTAGGTTGTAAAAACAAAAAAAGCACTGTACTCTATACCAAAAAAAATTGAAAAAGGGAAACAAGATATAACTTCTGAGAGCGAATTGGAGCCTTCTTCGCGCACAGGAAGAAACTTTTCAACGAGAATTGTGAATTCAGCGAAACGTTATTTACTTCGGGTTTCAACAGCAAGAATTTTACCAGAGAAACTCTACTTCAATATCAACTTCCAACAGTGAGAATTTCGCTGCTAGAAAAGGAAATATTCTCCAAGATTACCTCGTGAATCAGAACATGCAGAACATCAGCGGAACAACAGGTCTTTTCGCTTTCGGCTTCTGCACAAGCTCTCAAGCCTTCTCCTTCTCCGCCACCACCAGAACAAACACAATGGGACTCGAACCCTCAGACCACCAAACCTCCACCGAAAGCCTCTCCGCCTCCGCTTCAGAAATGGATCTGCAAAGGCTCAACATATGCCCCTTGTGCGGACACCAAGAAAGCTCGCCTCAACCGTTCTGCATTCACGGGCCCAAGACGATCAGAAGAAGTCCCTCGGGAATCCGAAAGATGGCGAGGTCTCTGCGTCGCATGGGAGACGAGATGTATCTCCGACGGATGCCTTTCCACAACTTGGTGACCATCTTTCTGCTCCAGATGGTCCCCGGGGGCTGGGGGAAGAGTGTGTTGTCTCGATGGCTGACTCCACGAGGAGAGAGTCAAGCTGAAGAGGGGAAGAAGACACAGAGGTCGGATTAGGAGCTGAGGAGAGATTCCGTTGCGGTCCTTTTCTGAGGACGGTGTTTTGCTTTGTGTGATAGGTGAGTTTATTTATTCGTGTATTCATTTTATTTTTATTTTTTATGCATTTATTTATTTATTTATTCATTTATTTGTTAATACAATATCTTTCACCTGATTTTAATTTATGTATTGCATGTTTTATGTAATATTAATTTGTTTAAAAGCTTCTTTGATCGTTTACTTATATTTTGTTTTGTTTATCTATTAACAGTTTTTAGTTGTTGTTTTATTTCTTCTAAAAAGCAAACATTATTATTTGATTGGTCATCTTTCAAATATATCTTTATAATCCCTGCTTTCGTTTCCGCTGACACAAATCTGATTAATGCAACCATTTTTGGTGGCGGCGAAGGGGGAAGGTGGTAGTAACGTTATTTGAACAGATTATAGGATCTTTTTTTTCTAAGGTTTTTATATTTAGTCAAGTTTTGACTAAATATTTTAACATCGAGGGGGAATCGAAACGAGGGTCGTGGTGTATGTGCGTGTGTCTGTGTGTCTGTGTGTCTGTGTGTTTGTGTGTGTGTCTGTGTGTCTGTGTGTCTGTGTGTGTAGAGCGATTCAGACTAAACTACTGGACCGATCTTTATGAAATTTGACATGAGAGTTCCTGGGTATGAAATCCCCGAAATTTTTTTCATTTTTTTGATAAATGTCTTTGATGACGTCATATCCGGCTTTTCGTGAAAGTTGAGGCGGCACTGTCACGCCCTCATTTTTCAACCAAATTGGTTGAAATTTTGGTCAAGTAATCTTCGACGAAGCCCGGACTTCGGTATTGCATTTCAGCTTGGTGGCTTAAAAATTAATTAATGACTTTGGTCATTAAAAATCGGAAAATTGTAAAAAAAAATAAAAATTTATAAAACGATCCAAATTTACGTTTATCTTATTCTCCATCATTTGCTGATTCCAAAAACATACAAATATGTTATATTTGGATTAAAAACAAGCTCTGAAAATTAAAAATATAAAAATTATTATCAAAATTAAATTGTCCAAATCAATTTAAAACCACTTTCATCTTATTCCTTGTCGGTTCCTGATTCCAAAAACATATAGATATGATATGTTTGGATTAAAAACACGCTCAGAAAGTTAAAACAAAGAGAGGTACAGAAAAGCGTGCTATCCTTCTTAGCGCAACTACTACCCCGCTCTTCTTGTCAATTTCACTGCCTTTGCCATGAGCGGTGGACTGACGATGCTACGAGTATACGGTCTTGCTGAAAAATGGCATTGCGTTCAGTTTCATTCTGTGAGTTCGACAGCTACTTGACTAAATATTGTATTTTCGCCTTACGCGACTTGTCATTACTATCATGAACTTCCTATTTTGTAGTCAAGCTTCAGGTTATCGTTTACTGAATTTTTGCTTTTTATATTTAGTCAAGTTTTGACTAAATATTTTAACATCGAGGGGGAATCGAAACGAGGGTATGGTGTATGTGCGTGTGTCTGTGTGTGTGTCTGTGTGTCTGTGTGTGTGTGTAGAGCGATTCAGACTAAACTACTGGACCGATCTTTATGAAATTTGACATGAGAGTTCCTGGGTATGAAATCCCCGAACGTTTTTTTCATTTTTTTGATAAATGTCTTTGATGACGTCATATCCGGCTTTTCGTGAAAGTTGAGGCGGCACTGTCACGCCCTCATTTTTCAACCAAATTGGTTGAAATTTTGGTCAAGTAATCTTCGACGAAGCCCGGGGTTCGGTATTGCATTTCAGCTTGGTGGCTTAAAAATTAATTTATGACTTTGGTCATTAAAAATCGGAAAATTGTAAAAAAAAATAAAAATTTATAAAACGATCCATATTTACGTTTATCTTATTCTCCATCATTTGCTGATTCCAAAAACATATAAATATGTTATATTCGGATTAAAAACAAGCTCTGAAAATTAAATATATAAAAATTATTATCAAAATTTTTTTTTCGAAATCAATTTAAAAACACTTTCATCTTATTCCTTGTCGGTTCCTGATTCCAAAAACATATAGATATGATATGTTTGGATTAAAAACACGCTCAGAAAGTTAAAACAAAGAGAGGTACAGAAAAGCGTGCTATCCTTCTTAGCGCAAGTACTACCCCGCTCTTCTTGTCAATTTCACTGCCTTTGCCATGAGCGGTGGACTGACGATGCTACGAGTATACGGTCTTGCTGAAAAATGGCATTGCGTTCAGTTTCATTCTGTGAGTTCGACAGCTACTTGACTAAATATTGTATTTTCGCCTTACGCGACTTGTCATTACTATCATGAACTTCCTATTTTGTAGTCAAGCTTCAGGTTATCGTTTACTGAATTTTTGCTTTTTTATTTTTACTTTGTGCCCTTCAACCAACGCACGGGGTTCTTGTAGCAACTATGAAAAAGGTCAAGCTTTCAAATAATTATGAACACACAAATAGAAGGATACGTGGTGACCTAGTTTTACATAAAAGTCTAACTCGGTTTCTATTTTAATCTGCTTACAGACGAAACATATCGAGCGAGAGTCCAGTCCATCAATATCCAACGATGCCAAAAGCAACAGGAGTCGCCAACGGTGAAAGTCGGTCAACACGCGACGATGAAGCCGGGTTACTGACCACTGGCCACTGTATGTCTCACAACATAACACTGATCGCTAACACGGTGCAACAACACCCTGGTCAGTCTATGCCTATAGGCATTCCATGGCCCTTTGGACGTCATCTGTCAGAATCGATCGAACCGTGGACTTGTGAAAAATGCATGCTGTGTGCTGTCCCTTCATTTCATGGCGCGGGAACATTAGCGGTCAGCCGTCAAGCTTGTGACATTTTGACAGAATATAACTACTCTTCCATCGATCTTTCACACAATACATTATTTCATTTTCTGCCTACATTAGTTGCAATTCTAGAAAAGGTGCGAAAGAATTTGCTTTGTCTAGTATGTGTGGGCTTTTTCAATTTTGTAATATTTGTTTTATAGATATATTATATACTAGATGATTTCCCGCTTTGCCGGGTACCGGCTTCGCCGGGAAGAAGTGGAGCCGAATACCAGGCTGCGCCTGGGACCCGGCTTTGCCAGGTGTACGCCGGCTTCGCCGGCGCACGAAGGAAAGGAGATAAACGCGCAAAACACTGGAGACCTTCTAAAAATAGTAACGTGCAGTGACCTTCTAAAAATAGTAACGTAGTAACGGGAATATGGATTGACGCCACACGGAGGAAGGGAGATAATCGCGGCTGAAAACACTGGAGAAGATAAGGAAGAGTTACTGGTAGTGGATCCAGACAAAACAAAACAAAAAATCGGTTCAGCGCGCACAGCGCTGCGCGCTGAGAGCACGTGTTGAAATATCTCATCGACCAGGTTGTGTCCAGGGTGTACCTGAATATGATCACCAAATTTGAAACAGATCCATCGAGAACCTTGGCCGCGCATCGCGCACAGACAGACAGACAGACAGACAGACAGACAGACAGACAGACACTAGTCGTATATATATATATATAGATGTTTTATGTCAGAAGGGAAAACTCAGTAAATAAAACGCCTTGATATTGTGCTTGTGTTCCCCCTCCCTTCTCTCCTATCCCTTAGGCAAAAACAAAACAAAAATAGGTAACATAGCCAAAAAAAATAGGGTAGGAAGGTAGGCAATCACTTTTTTTTTTTAAACTTTTTTTTCTAATGTGTACAAATTAAACCTACTTGACAGGGAAATAAGTGTGCGACTCGAGCGCTTTCGCTTTCATTGCGTTTTATGCACTCGTTTTCTTGCTTGGTTTTTTTTTTTGACAAATGTAAAAAAAAGTTATAGGGTCGGCCCCTAAAAATAGGGTAGGTCGGGTTACCGTAACCACACCTATTTTTTTTTAGGCCTTATGCTACATCTAAAAAGAATTTATTGAAAGGTTTGACTGAGCAATTAACTGGCTAGTCAGGTCTGAATCTGAGTAAAGCAAATGTTATAATGTCGCTCTTTTCTGGTCTTTCTAATCCTTCGTTTCGTTGAAAGGCTAGAATTAGTATTTCAAAACTAGGCATTGTTTTAGTTTTCTCTTCTAGAACCAGAAATCGATTTCCTTTTGAAGCTGCTGTATAATGCAAGTACAAAGTGAATTCTTGAAGCGTTGGTATTTAAGAAACGAACTGACGGGTGAAATCATTATGCAATACATCCAATCCCGAGTGAATAATGAAATCACCAATCCGCGTGATCAAACCATATAAAGTTATTTAGAGCATCTAATGGATAAACCCCATTGAATCACTGTATGACATGTGTCCCTTCGTGTCAATGTTGTGCCAGGTTTATTCCGTGAATGAAATGCGTGTATTTGAGTTTTGACTATTTCCTTACTGGTGCTAGTTTAAAAGTCTTATTATAAGCTTTTCAGTAATTCTTTCTTACGTTTGAATCATCTAACACTTTTTACAAAGTTTCATCCTTTAAAATCGACACGCAAACAAGAGAAAGTAACCTTTGCGACTTTCCAAGAACTGAACATGTGTTTGAGCAGACGACATTTGCTGCTGGCTGTCGCCAAGAAAAACGGAACTTATTTTCGAGAAAAAGTAAAGAGTTTACCACCGAAAAAAATGTTTACGTAAAACATTTTTGTTGATATGAAACTACACTTTATATGATTACCTGATTAGCCGGTTAAAGGTTGCTTCAATAGACCCTATCGGTATTCCAAGCTCTCGTAATCTCTCGCAAACTTCAGAGCCGGCACAGCAAAGCATGCGGTACAGCGATCTCGTGCGAGCTGCACAAGCCAAGGTTCGAAGTTCTCGCGATGTTCAAACGGCATAACAAAGAGCGTGTCTCGCGAGAGCTGCTCAGATACCGAAAAGGTCTATAATTTTTTCTCACAAATACCCCGACGATCGAGCCACCGGGCAATATTTCGCCGGTTCGTAGACCAGGGGAGGTAATCATGATTCGTTGCGCTGAACATGTGGGAGTTGTTTATATTTTGTGTTTTTAAGAGGCAATTTATTTTCATTATTACACCCCCGGTATAGGGGTGTGTATAGGTTTCACTCGATGTGTTTGTGTTCGCAAGTAGATCTCAAGAATGAACGGACCGATCGTCACCAAACTTGGTGAACAGGTTCTATACATTCCTGAGACGGTCCTTACAAAAATTGGGACCAGTCAAACACACGGTTAGGGAGTTATTGGTGGATTAAAATTATACAAGGCCTGGTATAGACGGACACCCCCGTTGGTCAAAGGGAAATAACTATTCTCACTGCCACCAACTGAGAAGGTTATTTCCCTTTGACGGGGGTGTAGTTCCTATCGGAGGAATTTCTTGTTGTCATTGTTATCTTTATATTACAGATTTTTTGAAACTGTCTGATCAACTGATTCATTGGTTTTTTGCTTGACTGAGTCACTGGACTGTGTGTTTGGTTGAGGAATCGGCATGGAAAACAACATAAACAAAATTTAGAATGTCATTTGTGGTGTGATTTGCAATTGTTTTTCCTTGTTTTGTTTTTATCTGCAAATGTGTCATATTCGTGTTTTAAGTGCAATTTTGGTTCGTTCTTTTGATTACCAGTTTATTGTAGATTCAATCAAAGTCATTTGAAATAGATTAAAATCGTAAAACTTGCATTATCAAAGTAGTGCCATATTATTAGTCTTCATTGACGTGTATTGGTGTTATGTACGAGTCACATGATGATGTATTACGGAGTCAACGTTTTGTGTTGCAAATATTATACAAGGATGCTCGCTTTCGTATTATTTTGAGTATCATTCGCATCTCCCGAGTGTAGAGGGTGTGTCAAGGAATTTAGATATGCTGCTGACATAATAGTCCGGTGTTTGCTTTTCCGTATACGGAGCCTCTACATTCGGTGATTCGCGCACTCATTCACACATTTTTACACACACAGTCATACTCGCGTACATACGGGATGGTGACAACACGCACTCGAACAACACACACGGCACACAACGAACGAACATTTCAAACATTTCGCTATTAACTCAAATAAAAACATAATCATCAGACATAGGTTATAACAAAATACCTCTCGTCACACAGAACACACCGTTCGGCACTGTATCAACACACTTCCTTCTGAATCCTCCGAATGTCTACAACATATCACATCACTGCCGAAAGTCCTTGAAGTTACAGTAACACACAGTTCTTTTCTGTCCTCCGACAAACACAAGATAATGTCCGCTTTCATGTCTCAATTCTTCTTCCAGCTGCAGGTATTAAAATAAAGTCCGAACTACTCTAACAAAAACACATTCATCCCACACCACAACAAACACATCCGCTCGCATCAGTCATCCCATCGCTCTCTGACGTATCACGCTTGCACGGTCAACCTCTCGACCACCGCATTTACACAGAGGGGTGACAACATACGACGCATCGCACAGCACAACCGTACCTCGCTAAAACAAAACACTGATTAATTTTACCTATTAAAATTAGGCGAGTCGGCTATTCTGCCAGACCATTTCAATATGGTTTTAGAGACTGCTCGGAAATAATACTTATTCCGCGATCGCTCAGGGGTACCGTGATCAGAAAGCAAAACCACCAAATTTTCCCTTGACAGGGTGACGGTAATGCTTTTGCCAACATCTTTGTTTGAGTAAGATAACAGGTTATAAACCAAGTAAACAGCCAATCGATAAAACATTCAAGCAAGTAACCAACCAGCCCACCAATCAAACAACTAAACCAAACTATAAATAAAATGTTGTCGTTGTCTGGAAATTGCATTGTAAGCTATATATTTATTAATGTTGTTGTGAAAAGTGTATTGTTTTTAGAGTACGTACCGTATTGTAGCTAATTCCATACTCTACCCAGCAAATATTATTGTCTTAACCACATTTTATTTTCACAGATTTTTGTGTTACAAATGCTTAATTCTACAATTATCAATAATCGTAATTAAGTATATGATATAATTACAGGTGCACTGCTGTGTGCCAAAACAGGATCTGCCATATTATCACTAAACACAAACATAGTTTACTTGTAAATTGTTGACAGTGACTGTACTTGTAGGCCTACACTTTCTGCTTAAAACTTCATATTGTGTTCAAACTGATGTATTTTGAAAGTTTTTGTGTGACATTCAGCTCTTTTTCCGATTTTCAATGCATTTTTTCTTGACTGTAAAGGATTTCCTGTAACATTCTGAAGATATTATAAAACGAAACTACGGTTAAAAAACAACAACACCTATCTAAACGGCACAGCAGTATTTTGGTTAACCGAGTTTAGTTGCTGTTGTGTCCCTCAATATCAAATTGTTATATTCGCTTTATATTTCGTGTTTTAATTTTTTTAAATGAAAAAAAAGAGTTTTATTTCTTTGTTTTTATTCTACCCAAGATGTCGTGTGCTTCTATTTTGTCTTGAAACAGCAGAATACACATGAAAAGTTCATTTTCGTTGTCTCTGTGCGACTACCAGTGCATCGACAATATTTTGCGCGAGAGAAGTCGGATGACTGTATCTGTGTCTGCGTGTGTTTGCGTATGTGTAGGCACAGGCGAGTAAGTATGCAAGTGTGTGTGTGTGTGTGTGTGTGTGTGTGTGTGTGTGTGTGTGTGTGTGTGTGTGTGTGTGTGTGTGTGACAAAAACCCCATGATTTCTGAGAGAACAAAGAAAGAAAGAAAAAGTAAAAACAAACAATCAAACACACACACACACACACACACACACACACACACACACACACACACACACACACACATACACACACACAAACAAACAAACAAACAAGAAAACAAACAAATAACAAAAAACTCATTCGAGGTAAAAATTCTCTTTATTCCATTACTACTTTCCCTCAAAGCAAATCAGAAATCAGAAGAAATTGCGACCGCCAGTGAGCTCGAAAGACGAAAAAAGACAAATTGCGAGTTAGTTTTTGTGCGATGACGTGCTACACTATAGACAGCTCCGCCGTGTGCATGATTTTTTTTCTCTCTTCTTGTACATCGACTTGTACAAAGTTGCAAAACCTTAACAATTACAAGAAATACGTCAGTTTTAAACAAAAAACAACAACAAATAAATAAATAAACAAAAAAACAACACAACAAATTTGACGAATAAGAGAAAAATGTCAGAAACGCATGATGAAACTTGAAAGTGAAATATACACTGTAACGATGGCAGAATGCAGTGTGTGGTTGAGGCGTCTTAATTATTGTTCGCTCACGTTCAAGATAACAAGAGCAATTCACATGACAAAATATTTTCAACTAAGAAATGCCAGTTGCGGAAATAGTTATAAACTCATAAGCATTAAGCAACGGGCAGTAAGAATAATAATACAAAATACAATATTTGTGATAATACACGTAACCATGTAAAAGCGCCGACAAGCCAATTTTGTCGGTGGGTGCATCATATAATGGCAAGGCACCACCCACCCTGCCGGCTCACATTGATGATCCATTTTTCTTGCCATTTCTCTTATCGTTTGCTAACACTCACGATATATATCTATATAATAAGATACAAATCGTAATAATTATTCATCAGATTCATTGACGGCAGAAGTAATATCTGTTCTTCGCTCGGAAACAGATGTAGCAGAGACTCTGACTATACCGACAAACTAACGGCACCCTTTGCGTAGTTGGTGCAGTCTCGGGGGGTGACGGTGTGGTGGTAATCTCGGGTGTGGCTGGTCTCTGTCGGGTGGTTGTCTGTTGTCTGCGCTGGGTAGTGGGTGACTGAGTCTGCCGACTGGTCGTGGGAAGTCGTGGTGGTGTCGGTGGCCGCGCGTGTGGTGCCAGCGGCTGTAGACATGATTGGCAGCAGTAGACATTGCGTCCCAGGGAAGTGCGACAACTCGCGACGTTGCAGCTGTAGGTTGGGTCGTCTCCCTGGGCACAGGTGTCTGAAAACATTCCGGGGCATTTTTGTTGTTTGTTAGTCAGAATGCAACATTTACGAACACGTACAATTTAACCTTTATTTGTATTTTTCTTGATTATTGCTACAACTGCTGTGACCCCCCCCCCCCCCCCGCTCTAAAGGAATTGCAAACATTTCAGGATAACGAATTGAACAATTTCAACGAAAAACTAACTTAACTCGATTGGATGGTTTCAACGTAGGCTTACATGCATCCGCTTACAAAATGCAACAAGTCGCGTAAGGCGAAAATACAATATTTAGTCAAGTAGCTGTCGAACTCACAGAATGAAACTGAACGCAACGCAACGCAGCAAGACCGTATACTCGTAGCATCGTCACTCCACCGCCCGTGGCGAAGGCAGTGTCCGTGGAATTGACAAGAAGAGCGGGGTATTCGTTGTGCTGAGAAGGATACCACGCTTTTCTGTACCTCTCTTCGATTTAACTTTCTGAGCGTGTTTTTAATCCAAACATATCATATCTATATATTTTTGGAATCAGGAACCGACAAGGAATAAGATGAAAGTGTTTTTAAATTGATTTCGAAAAAAACATTTTGATAATAATTTTTATATATTTAATTTTCAGAGCTTGTTTGTAATCCGAATATAACATATTTATATGTTTTTGGAATCAGCAAATGATGGAGAATAAGATAAACGTAAATTTAGATCGTTTTATAATTTTTTATTTTTATTTACAATTTTCAGATTTTTAATGACCAAAGTCATTAATTAATTTTTAAGCCACCAAGCTGAAATGCAATACCGAAGTCCGGGCTTTGTCGAAGATTACTTGACCAAAATTTCAACCAATTTGGTTGAAAAATGAGGGCGTGACAGTGCCGCCTCAACTTTCACGAAAAGCCGGATATGACGTCATCAAAGACATTTATAAAAAAAATGAAAAAAAAGTTCGGGGATTTCATACCCAGGAACTCTCATGTCAAATTTCATAAAGATCGGTCCAGTAGTTTAGTCTGAATCGCTCTACACACACACACACACACACAGACAGACAGACAGACAGACACACGCACATACACCACGACCCTCGTTTCGATTCCCCCTCGATGTTAAAATATTTAGTCAAAACTTGACTAAATATAAAAAGCGGAATACATCACCCGGAATATAAAACAAGTCGCGTAAGGCGAAATTACTACATTTAGTCAAGCTGTGGAACTCACAGAATGAAAGTGAACGCACTGCATTTTTTCACAATGACCGTAGTCCGCCGCTCGTGCAAAACGCAGTAAAACTGACGAGACTGTTTAGCGCGGTAGTGGTTTCGCTGTGCTGCATAGCACGCTTTTCTGTACCTCTCTTCGTTTTAACTTTCTGAGCGTGTTTTTAATCCAAACATATCATATCTATATGTTTTTGGAATCAGGAACCGACAAGGAATAAGATGAATTTGTTTTTAAATCGATTTCGGAAATTTGAGTTTGATCATAATTGTTATATTTGTAATTTTCAGAGCTTGTGTTTAGTCCAAATATAACATATTTATATGTTTTTGGAATCAGAACATGATGAAGAATAAGATAAACGTAAATTTGGATCGTTTTATAAAAAAAACAAATTTAATTACAATTTTCAGATTTTTAATGACCAAAGTCATCAATTAATTTTTAAGCCACCAAGCTGATTCCCCCCTCTATGTTAAAACATTTAGTCAATTTAGAAGAAGACAATGCAAATAATGACAATAACTGACCTTGCACTTTTGCCGGTGCTCTGGCGTCGTTCACACACTGACCACGGACACACCACTGCAAAGATTACAAGGTTAAATGAATCTTGATATTATGACCACAAGCCTAATGGCCTTGCCTTGGGAGCGTAACACTGACATATCTCTCTCTATACCACAAGCTACAAATAAAGACAAGAGGAAGAACAAGGATGAAGGTATGATAACGAAGGAAGGTAAGGCAGAAAGAAAGGAAGAAACAAAGAAAGAACAAAAGAAAGAAAAAAAGAAAGAAAAAAAGAACAATAGAAAGAACGAACAAAAAGATTAACAAGGCGCGTAAGGCGAAATTACTACATTTAGTCATAGACCATTTATCCTGGACCGCCAACTAGCTCTCTCTCCGCTCTTTCTCTCTATTACGAGGTAGCGCCTCTCGCATTTAGGAATCTACGCTTACATGGCCTTTCAGAAATCATGGGGATGTCATATCCGGTGTCATGGACGAAGTTGCCGAGGTAAGTTCTAAAAATGCTCAAATAAACTCAGCTAAAGTGTATATGGAACATGTTTTTCGATGAGTTTTGTTAAGTTTAGTTTGGAGTTTTGGAAAATCCAGTTCATTGTCACCTCCCATTGTCACAAATATCTGGAGCGTGCTTTCTTTTCACTGTCTTCGAATCGCTGGCCTTTCAAACCGGACGCAAAGCGCCCCTGAAAGTCGAGCGTCGTAACCTCGAAGGGTCACGTGACGAGTTGGCGGTCCAGGCTATTTGGTCTATGATTAAGTCAAGCTGTCGAACTCACGGGATGAAACTGAACGCACTGTATTTTTTCACCAAGACAGTACAGCTTCATCAATCCCCGCGAGAAGGATATCGCTCACTTCCCATATGCAAAACGTAGTGATATTGACACGCCAGATTAGCGCGGTAGCGTATTGTGCTAAGCAGGAAAGCGCGCTTTTCTGTATTCTTGTTAACTTTCTGAACTTGTTTTGAATACAACCTATCATATCTATATGTTTTTGGAATCAGGAAATGATAAAGAATAAGATGAAATCATTTTTGGATCGATTTCTTACATTTTAATCGTAAGACTAATTAATCTATTTTCGTTAATTGTGATCTCATTTTAAGAGTAAACATGACATATGTA
>NC_090253.1:20182336-20190430 GCF_037325665.1 Littorina saxatilis | reverse complement strand
TATAATTATGAGAGGGCAAATGGGCCCAAACGGAGCGCTCATTTAAGGAGGGCGAAATAAGTGAGGGCGCCTAAAATGAGCGCTCAAGTTAAGGATTGATTGGCTGGTAAAAATAGTTAGCCAATCAAATCACATTTCTTAAGATTCGCGCTCCAAAAAGGAGGGCGCAGTTTATTTGGCGAGCAATAGATTCGCGCTCCAAAAAAGAGCGCGCATTTATTGAGGGCGCAGCTTATCGTTATGGGGCAAATAGGCCCAAACGGAGCGCTCATTTAAGGAGGGCGAAATAAGTGAGGGCGCCTAAAATGAGCGCTCAAGTTAAGGATTGATTGGCTGGTAAAAATACTTAGCCAATAAAATCACATTTCTTAAGATTCGCGCTCCAAAAAGGAGGGCGCAGTTTATTTGGCGAGATTCGCGCTCCAAAAAGGAGAGCATTTTACTCGCGCGTTGTCCAAAAACTTGGAATGGAAAAATTGTCGGAACGAAACCAGTCATTGCTTTCCAAAATGGCGGTTGGTCCGGTGTCAGAATAATGTGACTGGGTGAGACATGAAGCCTGTGCTGCGACTTCTGTCTTGTGTGTGGCGCACTTTAAATGTCAAAGCAGCACCGCCCTGATATGGCCCACACGCACACACACATACAAACACACGCACATCACAATTGTCGAACCACGGCCATGAATAAGGCGCACTACACTGACAGTTAATAGATCAATGATTATCAACACAAACGATCCCGATTTCTTGGTCTTCTGGTGGAATTTTTACACCCCCGGTATAGGGGTGTGTATAGGTTTCACTCGATGTGTTTGTTTGTGTGTTTGTTTGTGTGTTTGTGTGTTTGTTTGTGTGTTTGTGTGTTTGTGTTCGCAAGCAGATCTCAAGAATGAACGGACCGATCGTCACCAAACTTGGTGAACAGGTTCTATACATTTCTGAGACGGTCCTTACAAAAATTGGGACCAGTCAAACACACGGTTAGGGAGTTATTGATGGATTAAAATTATACAAGGACTTATAGAGGCACACCCCGTTGGTCAAAGGGAAATAACCATTCTCACTGCCACCAACTGAGAAGGTTATTTCCCTTGACGGGGGTGTTTTTCCTATCGGAGGAATTTCTTGTTTAATTTGTTTACAAACACTTTGAGATCGCCGTTACATCTAGCCGGGGTGTCTTTAAAACTGTGTTCTCGTGAAGCCATGGTGGCAAGCAATGACTATAGTCTCCGTTCCGACAATGCTTCCATTGCAAGTCTTTTACCGACTCGCGATCCAAACATGCGTGCGCAATAAATGCGCGTGCATCTACAGAAATTGATAACTATTTTTACCAGCCAATCAATCCTTAACTTGAGCGCTCATTTTAGGCGCCCTCACTTATTTCGCCCACCTTAAATGAGCGCTCCGTTTGGGCCTATTTGCCCCATAACGATAAGCTGCGCCCTCAATAAATGCGCGCTCCTTTTTGGAGCGCGAATCTATAGCTCGCCAAATAAACTGCGCCCTCCTTTTTGGAGCGCGAATCTTAAGAAATGTGATTTTATTGGCTAACTATTTTTACCAGCCAATCAATCCTTAACTTGAGCGCTCATTTTAGGCGCCCTCACTTATTTCGCCCTCCTTAAATGAGCGCTCCGTTTGGGCCCATTTGCCCTCTCATACAGCACAGCTAGACAAACTCACACACAATTTAGTCAAGTCCTCGAAAGAACAATCCTTCAATTGATCAAGTGCGAGAGGCGTTTTTGACCATCTGGAGCTGGTCCTGAATTTTGAAAAAGAGGGTACCCTCGTTCACCAAATGTTATTTGCTCATTCCATATCTTTTTGGACGCTTTCACATATGCCACATCAGCAAAACAGATTTAATTAATACTTTACAAAACTTCAATGTCGAACTCCAAATACTTTGCTCCTGGTGCATGATTGTCAAAGTGGCCCTTGAATTATTTTGAGTGGTATATATGTCGTGCTGAATTCACGTACTTGCCGATTTCGCGGAATCGGCAACATTTTTGCCCATTTTGCGTAATCGGCAACACGCTGCCCATTACGTGAAATCGGCAGCGTTTTGCCGAAAATGCGTAATTAGCTCGAAGGTAAGCTACTGGTGGAAAATAAAGACGAAGACATTTTCCATTTAACGACTCAAATCGTCTCCCTTCCTGAAGCGCACATGCCTCTCTCGCTCAGCGTCACCCAAACCCCCCTCCCCCAGACACGAAGTCAGACACATACACTGACATATAAACAGACATACACAAACAATACATTCAAGAACAAAACCAAAGATTGCAAACACATAATTATATACACTCACTATCCAACTAAAAATAAAATAAATTAAGTTGTCAAGCAAGCAAGAGAGAGAGAGAGAGAGAGAGAGAGAGAGAGAGAGAGAGAGAGAGAGAGAGAGAGAGAGAGAGAGAGAGAGAGAGAGAGAGAGAGAGAGAGAGAGAGAGAGAGAGAGAGAGAGAGAGAGAGAGAGAGAGAGAGAGAGAGAGAGAGAGAGAGAGAGAGAGAGAGAGAGAGAGAGAGAGAGAGAGAGAGAGATATTCCGATTCGGATTCGGATGGTTTATTCACATAGGCCATTGCCCCTAGTGAAGGGGTGTGAACAAAACCAAAAACATTGAATCATTTTTACATTCAGTAGACTCAAAACAGTGCATATTTTTCTCAAAAGTGGATAACAGATACATCAATGCAGACATCTACATACAAAATTACGATAACAGTGTTTCTCGTATCTGAAATGCTTTGTACAAATATAAACATAAATCACGTACAGTTTTTTCATGTGTTGAAGCTAAAAGAAGGCTGAGTCGAAAAGCACTTGGGCCGGGTGCCTGTAATATTTCAGTGGGATGAATTTTTCTCTCAATTTATGGAAGTATGGACAGACAAGAACAAAATGGATTTCATTTTCCAGTTTATCTTTACAAAAGGGACACATGTAATTATTAACATCATAAACTTTTTTGTAACGATGAGTGTGAACGGCAATTTCAGAGATTCCTAACCTAAACCTTATCATCATGAATCTTAAATGTCTGTCAATATTGAACTTTTACTTTATTTGGTGTTTAACGTCGTTTTCAACCACGAAGGTTATATCGCGACGAGGGAAAGGGAGGAGATGGGATAGGGGGAAAGGGGGGAGATGGGATAGGGGAAAGGGGGGAGATGGGATAGAGCCACTTGTTAAGTGTTTCTTGTTCACAAAAGCACTAATCAAAAAATTGCTCCAGGGGCTTGCAACGTAGTACAATATATGACCTTACTGGGAGAATGCAAGTTTCCAGTACAAAGGACTAAACATTTCGTACATACTGCTTGACTAAAATCTTTACAAACATTGACTATATTCTATACAAGAACCACTTAACAAGGGTAAAAGGAGAAACAGAATCCGTTAGTCGCCTCTTACGACATGCGGGGTGCAGAGAAATAAGGATGTGGAAAAGAAGACTTTTGGTAAGTGAAATAAAGGTGATGGATCCAGTCAGGTAGAAATAAGACAACAAGAAAAGAATTGGAAAACTGCAGGGAATAGTAGGGAGAGTTTTCTTGGAAGGAAATATAGGTGAAAGGACTGGTAAGGCAGAAATAAGACAAAAGAAGAGAAGTAAAGGGGTGGGGTAGCTCTGTTTAAACGCTCCCGCCGCGTGAAGGCGACCCCATGGGAGCTCAATATTGAACAAAAGGTAAGATTTGATCTCAGGAACAGTACAAAATGTTCTATACACAGAAAATCTTTCACTATTTTGAATATGAAACTCCCAGTCTTGCCATCTGCACGCAATTAATCTATCTTTCAAAACATACAAAAACTTGTTTTCGTCAACAACACCTTGATTCAACCACACAAAACCATATCCTAACTGATACAATTTACAACGCACATTTGACGCCCAATTCGATTTACCATTCTCATCCATCCTGTACAGCATTTTATATGATTTATGAGGCAATCTATGCTCAGACATTCTCAACAATTTCAACCAATATTTAATACATTTCAATATTGAATTTACGTACAAAGGGTATCTGTTAGTTTCTCCATATACCAAATCGTTTGGTGTACGCATTTCTAAACCCAGAAACTTTTTCAATGCAAATAAATGAACCTTTTCACATTCTATGGCTGCTTTATCTAAGCCCCATAATTCTGCACCATATTGTGCAATAGGTTGCACTTGTGCATCAAATAGCTTTAGATAAACATCCAAATCGTATTATTAATCATGTATAACTTATGTGAAATCAACAACAAAGCTTGCTTAGCTCTACTTGCAAGGTCTAAGCAGGCAGCCGTAAAACTAAGCCTGGTTGGAAAAAGTATTCCCAAATACTTATATGCATTCACTACAGGTAGAACATTCCCTTCATAAATTCATCTTTCTCTGGCAGCCAAATAGCCCCCCTTCCTAAAAACCACAATATTACTTTTACTCATATTTACTTTCAACTGGAGAGAACGAGCTGCCTTGTCCAGATTATTTAATTGGTTTTGTAAACCAACCACAGTTTCTGACAGCAATATCAAATCGTCAGCAAACAAAAGTAGAAACAACTCAAAATAATCTATCGTAAAAATGGCACCATGTTTTTCAATTTCAATAATCTGAATTGCTAATTCATTAATATACAATGAAAATAAAACAGGACTACACACATCTCCCTGCTTCACCCCAAATGTGTATTTTATACATTCAGTCAACTTAAATCCACATCTCACTCTCACCTTTACTGACTCATACATACTCTTTATACATTTGAGAAGTTTTCCTGTCACTCCATTTTTTAACAAAATAGGCCAAAGCAGGTTTCTATTTATAGAATCAAAAGCCTTTTCAAAGTCTATGAAAGCGACATACCGTTTACGGTTAAGGGCAAATTGTTTCTGTACGAAAGCTAACAAAGTAAACATGTGATCAGTGGTAGTATAACACCTCTTAAATCCAGCCTGGTATTCACCAGTAATATTATGTAACTCTACCCATTCCTGCAATCTGTCATTAATTATAGAACCAAAAACTACTACTGACATTACAAATAGAAATACCGCGATAATTATTTGGATCATCAGCATCACCTTTTTTAAAAAGAGGTATCATAATAGACTCAGTCCAGCTTTCAGGGAACACACCTTTCGAAAAACAAAGAATTAAAAAATAAAAAACTGTACAAAAAATCAATTATTACACAATCAGAATGTTTCAAGAGCTCACCAATAATACCATCTGGTCCAGCTGATTTTCCAGATTTTAACTTTCTCATTGCAACAAGCACATCTTCTCTTGAAATAGGACGATTCATAATACCATTATCATCATCAACAACATCATTATCAACATCAGCCTCACGATCAATACTTTCACCCTGATTTACACTTTTATCCAATAATGCATTAAAATGTTGAAACCATGGATCCAGAGTAATATTATTCTTCGTATGCTTCCTTTTGGCAGAAAATTTATGCATAGTATTCCAGAACTCCTTTTGATCATTAACAACAGCAATAAGTTCATTTAAAATTGATTCATTATGTTCTCTTCTCTTTCTGTCCAACATATTTTTATATTCCCTCCTGGCTATACAATAAGTACTACGAGAGGCGCCATCATTAGAAATGCTCGAAAGCAATCTGAAAACATTTCTCCTAGCTATTCTGCATTCTTGATCAAACCAGTCTTGTGATTTCTTGTCATGGTTTAGTGGAATTATCCTTTTCATACATTCTGCACTTTCCTTAATGCAAATATTAAACAATTCTAGCGCTCTGTTAAAGGCAGAGTAAGCCTCCCGTAAACCATCACAGATACGGTCAGGCTTTTACACACAGTACACACACCCTTTCATTTAAACACTCACCAATTGAGAACATCCTAGGTGCCCTCCGTAAAGAGCGAACAATTTTCAAAGAATTTATTTTTGCGTGGTTTATCTTACCCCTGAGCCATCGTGAACCCGTGTGATCCAGTTTTCCCCCTTTTCACAATGCAGTCGTCATAGTTAGTCATTTGAATGCGACTCGACGTGAGCTTATCTACAATAGCACGTTTTTTATGCACGAAACAACGGCTGTGGTTCACAAGAACTCTAGCGATGGCTTTTGACTGTTGAGAGGAACAGCGATTTGCACTGATAAACCGGGCCGTCGTCTGCTACGACCCTTGCGTGACCCTGCTTCCGGGCTTTTCTTTTTTTAAACTTTCACAACTTCGAATTGTTCTGATCTTGTCTTGATGAAAAACGAATTCTTTTATGATTAAAGAATGTTTGTGTAACAAGCTGTCAATTTATTATTTAGATTTTAAAAGTTAGGTCTAGCGCAAAAACGAGGCGCCATTGTTCTTCAGGGCCAAGTCCACGAAAATAAATTCTTGGAAAATGTCTCACGCTCGACAGAAAGCAGCCAGGATGTTCCCGTTCGGTGAGCGTTCAAATGTAAGTATGCTTGTACTGTATTTAGACGCTCGGGGAGCTCTGTGATGGTTTACGGGAGGCTTACTGTGCCTTTAATTTGAGCCTCAATCATATATTTTGCTAACTCCAAACGGTTAAACATATCACGTGAACCTAAAACATTTGAAAACACATCGGAATTCTCTCCACTCCACACATACTTCTCCATAAAGCATTGATTACCATCACAAATATCGTCATGAGAATTATCATTTGGAAACCAAACACGTAATTCAACAGGCAAATGGTCGGAATCAATACGATCAGCAACTAATAAATCGCATGAATCAAAAACAGTAGCAAATAAATCAGTTGACATCAACAAATAATCATCCACGCTACATCCAGCATCTGAAATAAAGGTACAACGCCCCTGGCGATCACCATTGCATATACCGTTAAGAATACAAAGGTCTAAAGCTGTACACATGTTCAACAGATATTTACCATACGAATTCAACACTTGATCTTGTGATTTTCTGTTTCCAGTGGGTGACTGACTTTGACACAGTGAATCAAAAACATTTTGATTTTCAATTATGACTTGAGCAACACTAGACGTTCTGCTATTCAAGTCACCAGACAACAACACATACATATCTTCCTCTCTCAACAAACATTAACAGCTATTGTGTTTTCAGCGTAGCAATAGGGTCCGATATTTAGACTCGGACAAGTATAATGCCGACGAGTCAATGTGTATAAAATGCTGACCCTTCTGGGTTTACATAGGCACAAACGTACAAGACATCTTTAGTCATTCCAAGCAGACTTTTATCGAGAACAAAAGCATACAAGTTTGAAAAAGTTTGTTTAAGTTCACGAACAAAGGGAAGAAACTCATTACGAATGAGACACAAAACCCCACCCGAGTGACGGCCCATTTTAGACAGTTTTACAGCAGGTCCCCAAAAGGGGAAATGATCCGGAAACATATTCAACTCTGTCTTAGTCATGAACGTCTCAACTAAACAAACGAAGTCAAAATCACGAACATAACTAACAAATTCCCAGTCAAATAACTTAGGATACAAGCCATGCACATTCCACTGTAAGAAAGAAAAGGGTTTGTTTGTGATGCGTGTAGGACTGATACTTGTTTTGCAGGCAGCGTGATTTTCCTTTTCTTTATCATTTACATTTAGCTCACTCGTTACTGTATACAATACACGATTCATATCTGCCCCTTGACCCCATATATCACGCGTGCTTCCAGTGCATTCATTGACAAAGTCCACACGTTCACTGACATCAGTATCGCTTCCATCAATATCGCTCACAAAGTCTGCTTTCAAAGCTTCACGTGCACTCAGCCGACAGTCCCTGCCTTCATGTCTCACATATATACACTCACTAACCAACTAAAAATACAATACAATGTCAAGCAAGCAAGAGAGAGAGAGAGAGAGAGAGAGACAGAGAGACAGAGACAGAGAGAGAGAGAAAGAAAGAGACAGAGAGAGGGAGAGGGAGAGAGACAGAGAGAGAGACAGACAGACAGACAGACAGACAGACAAACACAGAGACAGATAGACAGATAAACACAGAGACAGATACGCCGACACACACAGACAAAAACTCACCCACTAAACTCGAAGACTCGATCTCACCAGCAG
>NC_090253.1:20139836-20179836 GCF_037325665.1 Littorina saxatilis | reverse complement strand
AATAATAATAATAATAATGGACATTTTGCTATAGCGCATAATCATGTATATGCTCAATGCGCTTTACAATAACTAGAATTAACATAACTAATAATAAAACCATACACAATGAACAATGAACGCTGGAAGTACTCCATTTATATAATTATGCAACTTTTTTTTATTCCTTTCATAATCCAAAACGTTTGGAATGAAGCAAATGAATAAAATACAAGAATTACGAGTTCAGAAAAAAATAAAAATAAAATTGCCGTCGAAGCGAATCGAACCCGGGATCACAAAAGTAAGGCCTAGCGCATGATCGAGCGCGTTACCAATCGAGCTAATCTGCCGCACTGTAGGCGAGGGAGATTTTAACCTCAAATATTACACTTGAGTTCTCGAGCGTGGCGACGACTGACTCGAGTTTCCGAGTATCTCCGTTCGTGTTTGTGTACTGTTCTCTATATCATCTGACTGTTCGGGGCTAATTCAGTTCATAACTGACCCGACGCTCCCGGTCATTTCGTATAAGTTTGGAAAGTAATATGAAGTAGCGATAATTTCAAGCGTGGCTGACATTATTGATACGAAATGCATTGACCAATCGCCGAAAAGCGCTGACGTCATTGCATGAAAAATACCCAAAATCCTCTATTCTCGATGACATACTAAGGAGTTAGTTCGGGAGAACGACGATCTATGGACGGTTTATCATATAAAGGGAAGCAAGCGGTTAAAAACGGGCGTCGATAGAGCCAATGAACAGAGATGGGAACTTGTAGTATTTCATTCACTTGTGGCTTTGGATAATAAAAAGCACATGATCCTGCAGCAATCTTCCGTGTATCTACTCCCTCCAAGGGAATGAACGAAACACAAACTCACGTGCACACCTCTGTGTACGGTGCAGTTATTTCACCTCAGTGTGAACGGTATTGGCCGTTTGCCTTACGCCTGAGACCAGGTTTTTCGAAAATATCTCGCCAGCTACAAACATTTGTATAAATGAAGAAGAAGAAAATATGTTAAAGCAAGCACTATATACGCTATACGCACAACTGCCCTCTCATTCAAACAGTGGAACCTGATTATGGCAAACACACAAGATACAGCCGAGTAGTAGTCATTATGGGGAGGTGAATCATATTGAGAGAAAAGTTTGTCCGGGATACTTTGGATGATCGATATGAACAGGTGTTCGTTGTCGAGAGGTGTTTGATATTGAGGGGTGGTCACCAAGACAGGTACGACTGTCATGCTGACAACATGTGTACATCCCCCTGTGCTAACACTACTTGTCGCTGGCGAAATTTGACCGACACTGTGTTTGATAAGCTGACCTCTGTCCGGTTTTGCTGTATCTACTCTCACTGACACTAAAGGAGGAAGGACAAACGTTGACGGTGTTGGGGAGAGGGGGGGGGGGGGGGGAGGGGTGTAGCTCGGTTGGCGGCACGATACTTGGCATGCGATCCACAGGTCGTGGGTTCGGGGGTAAGGGGATATAATTGAATAGGCCTAAATATTACTGTGCATAACTTGCAAAACAAAGGACACACACACACACACCTCTCACTCATTTACTTGAGCTATCGAGGAACCCACAACCTGAGTGCTGGCGGAGTACATGATCCGAGTGCTAAAAACGAATTTGAACAAGTTAGTAGTCCTTGGCAGTTATCCTCCCCTGCGAATTTAGAACAGCGAAAGTGATGCGAGTGTTCTACTGCCTGGTAGAGCACTGGACTTGTGATCGAAAGGTCGCTGGTTCGAATCCGGGCCGGGACGGACACGGGTCAACTTTATGTGCAGACCCAGAGACGGTATACATCTCCCACCCCCGTGTCACCACAGTGGCACATAAAAGACCGCGGTCGTTCTGCGATAAGAGCAGATGGCTGATACCACCTAAACACGCATATGTATATATATCTCATCTGGCTGATACCACCTAAACACGCATATGTATATATATCTCATCTAAAGTCGGGTTAAAACCCGAGAACATGCGATATGCCCCTAATGGCTTTGCCGCCGTGAGGGCGTACAAATTGAATTTTCTCTCTCTCTGGTGGTGGTTGTTTGTTTTAAGCGTCCCTTCAATCGATGTACTATGCAGGACTGATGCCAGTGTGTTTCCTTTCTCAGTTACACCCAGAGGAAGAAGGGGTTAGCCTTAGTCATCTGGTGGGTTAATCAACAGCAGAGCAAAATACCGTTCTGTTATTTGAAATGTCTGCTTTCAAATGCTGTTCATGCATGTCAGCTCATTACTGATCAACTCCCTCTCAGCAACTGAGGCTATCGTAGGGTGACTGGTCCGTATGTTCACTAAGTTAATGTAAGTATCTTCTCCACACCAAATCGGATAACTACTGGTTAACCTCCACTAAGCCACTGCGGCTATTAAAGAGTGACCATTCAACCTTTTCACTTAATACATATAAAGTATTGTTTTCAGACCTGGGAACCTCTGTTTTGCACTTAGACAAACTTGGTGTCTTTTAAAAGCAACGAGGCTAATTTTAACAACACGAAGGCTATCTTCAACAGCATCAAGGCTATTCTAACAGCAACGAGGCTAATTTTAACAACACGAAGGCTATCTTCAACAGCATCAAGGCTATTCTAACAGCAACGAGGCTAATTTTAACAACACGAAGGCTATCTTCAACAGCATCAAGGCTATTCTAACAGCAACGAGGCTAATTTTAACAACACGAAGGCTATCTTCAACAGCATCAAGGCTATTCTAACAGCAACGAGGCTATATTTTAACAGCATGAATGTTATCACAAAAAACTGCCCGTTTCAAAAGGCCATACTCAGGAACAACTGCACTCAGCATTTTGTTTAGTACAGCATCTGAAAACTTGGTCTTCTCTTTTACAATTGACTTCAGATAGACAAGTATGAAACACCTGTTATCCAAATCAATAGCCAACACTAGCTGCTTCATGTCTTGTGGTTTAATGCGAGGGGAAAACGCACTCATTCAGAGTGTTCGTCGTCCGAGGCCCTATAAACCCAAAACAGCCATTCGAGGGCCATAACTCCGTCTTTTTCTCTCCTCGTTTTAGTGACCAAATAAAATCACCAACTCAATTCAACTAGGTGAAAGAAGAATCGACTCCAGACAAAGCAGACCAAGGCAAATATGTTTGTAGACAATGACGCCAGTATTTGAAGTATTGTGTGAGAGTAGAAACATGAGAGACTATTCAGATATCAATCAGACATCTGGGTTTATGTGTGTTTTGAAAAGAAAATATCAAACACACATCCTTGAAACAAGTCTTCCATAAACAACTGAAGTCGGCTGAACGATACCATTTGAAACACGAAATCTTATCAACATTATTTCCAACATTCACCGTTAATAGCAGAACAAGGAAGTATTGTGGAGACTGATACCGAAGAAGACAAATATTTTGGACATAGCCTGGGTGAAAGTCTCTCTCGCTTGATTCATCTAATATCAAACAATATTGCTATTTCATATGTAACGTGGATTTCCATTGGTCAATTGGGCAAAACTGAGCTCATTGTAAAAGTGATATCGACGACATTTCCGTCGATATCAGTTTTTATATTGACGACCTCTTTATTGCTTCCCCACTTCAAAAACAAAAACACCTAAATTTAAAAACAAACAAATATATATGAAAATGTAATGATCCCAGAATTTAGTTGAGCAAGTGACTAAAGACTTTTTGAAAGAAAAGATATTTTGAAATTCTGAAAAGTACAAGAAAATAGTGAACAAAAAGAAATAATAATCAGAGGGAGGGATATGGAACAAAACTGAGACAAATACTTTTGTAATTTCTTTACAGTAAATACAAAATGTCCAGAGAATTAGCAATATATCTAACATTGACTGACTGTGTGATGATATCTTCTGCTATTTGTCTGTTTCGACAGTGATATCAAAATCGAGACTGGAGGTCGAGATTTTGATATCACTGTCGAAACAGACAAATAGCAGAAGATATCATCACACAGTCCGTCAATATTGGGTACTCTTCAAACAACTCTAGAACAAGACAATTACTGATATCAGATACTTCATGTCCTGCTGTTGGTGTTTTAGTGCAAGGGGCAACCGCACTTTCACTCAGAAAGGTATAGGCAACACTTTGTCCAAAACTACCTGCCCAGGCCCGTTCAACCTAACCCAGTAATTAATTCAAAGGCCATAACTCCTTCTTATTCTCATTTCTTTGTTTGATTGTTTCTTCGTTTTTTCTCTCTCGTTTTTAGTTGTTTTGTTTGTTTTGAGGACATAGTAAAACATCCACCAACAGACTCAAAAAAGGGAGGCAGTATGCTAGTCTCTAATTCTTGAGATAACCTCCGCAGCCACAAGGCTATATTCAACGCCATCAATGCTATGTTTTAACAGCAATACGACTATCTTCAACAGCAGCAAGGCTATTTTTAGCAGCAAAACGTCGAAGTGTTGAGGTCAACTTGTGCTCTCTTGTCTTGAGGTGTGGTATGATTTATAAATATGTATGAATATAATTATGTGTGTGTGTGTGTGTGTGTGTGTGTGTTCGCTCGTGCGTATGTATGTAAGTGTGTGCTCGCGCGCATCCGTATATGGTGTGTACGTATATATGGGCATGTGTATGTGTATGTGTATGTGTGTGCGTGTATAGAATTTCAGATTTATTCGAATTTTTCCCAAGTGCCATTTTTTCTCATCACAGTTATTACAAAATATGCACCACAATTCCAAAGTCCCCATACGACCCTCCACACGCTATCCAATGGGAATTCAACGTATCGACCTTCCTGCAACGCCCGGATGTTAAGGGGAGACCACCCAAGCTGATCACGTGGATAGCACCAATGGGATACCTTCGAAAACTTCCGGACCATGTGCGCCTGCGCACCTGTCCGGAAATGCCTTGTCGGATGACAACAAATGCGAAGTACCAAGAAAAGAGCGCAGCGCTTTTCTGGAACGCTAACAATACAGGGTGACCCCCCCAAAAAAGTACCCAAACAAACTTGAACTCGCCGCATATGAGCATAACTTTCCTGAAAGACAAGCTAGAATACTAAAATTTGGAGCATTTTCTGTGCAAATCATGCAGAGGCTACTTGTGTGTGGAAATAAATTTTATGAAGATTGCTTTATTTGTGTTCAATTTATGACGTTTCTGACATTTTGTTTGGGTACTCTTTTTTTGGGGTCACCCTGTTTTAGGAGGGCGAAACCTCCTGAACGACCTCACCCAGATCAAGTGGGTTGCAGGAAATCTCTGGCTGGCTGGCTGGCTGGCTGGCTGGCTGGTAGTCTGGCTTGCTGTCTGGGTTTTAAGGGTATTATCTGTTTGTCTGTGTCAGTGTCTTGCCTTTTTTTTTGGATACGTGAAGATTTTTGCACAAGTACCTTCCAGTTCACATTTACGGGCAATGCAGACCTTACAAGTGCCAAGGAGCGAAGATGACAAGTGCTTCAAGACCATAGAGAGCAACTACAAGTTCCTGCTGGCTTTCGTAAACACCCTTTATAAGGAGTACATTACGGAAAAAGTTCTTCCGCTGCATGGAGGCTGATCTTGTTCTGGTCGTGCGGGGCCGGGCTGGCTATGAGGAGATTTCATTTATGTGATGTGTCTGATTTCATTTATGTGATGTGTCTGATTTCATTTATCTGATGTGTCTGATTTCATTCATTTGATGTGTCTGATTTCATTCATCTGATGTGTCTTATTTTATTCATTCGATGTGTCTGATATCATTTATCTGATGTGTCTTATTTCATTCATTTGAAGTGTCTAATGCTATCTGTTAACAGCAATACGACTACTTCAACAGCATCAAGTCTATATTTAACAGCAACAAGACTATCTTCGACAGCATCAAGGCTATATTTAACAG
This sequence comes from Littorina saxatilis, assembly GCF_037325665.1. Taxonomy (NCBI): domain Eukaryota; kingdom Metazoa; phylum Mollusca; class Gastropoda; order Littorinimorpha; family Littorinidae; genus Littorina; species Littorina saxatilis. The sequence goes on along the minus strand of NC_090253.1, from coordinate 20,173,959 downwards.
CAACAAGACTACCTTCGACAGCATCAAGGCTATGTTTAACAGAAAAAAGACTATCTTCGACAGCATCAAGGCTATATTTAACAGCAACAAGACTATCTTCGACAGCATCAAGGCTATATTTAACAGCAACAAGACTATATTCGACAGCATCAAGGCTATGTTTAACAGAAACAAGACTATCTTCAACAGCATCAAGGCTATTTTTAATATATATTTATATATCCCATGACCTCCCTTCTTTGTCTCTGTTACTTCAGTATGGGTATATATGTTGTATTTTTATAGCTCAATAAATACATCATGGACTCCAAAAAATATATGATAGTGCAGATTCCGATTTGGGCGAAGAACTACTTTGCTCCCGACCTTTGACCTCGCGCCGAACAATGTGACACATTTGTATGAAGTTCCAAAATCGTATTGCACGGCTCAGAAAACCATATCAGTTGCACGCAAAAATGAATCTCAGAACTGATCTGATGTATGAGATGCAATAAGCAAACGTTTCTTTCATTATGAAAGCAATGCAGGTGGGAAAAAACGAACATTCAACTTACAAGATAACCAGATGCTAGCGAACCAAAACAAAAACACGAGTACCCTCCCCTTGCTTCGTTAGCAGACGACTTTTGAGAATCTGTCAGACCGTCCTTACCTGGCACGGTTGGGCTTCGCTATCATCAGCTGTTTCACGTGTTTTGCGAGCAAGTTTACTCTTTTGCCTGGCTCTGCAGTAAGTCCACATTGGCGATGAAGGTATCTAAGAACTTAACATGTGTGTATTTTTCCGTAATCCAGTCATATTCTTTCAAAATGCAATCAAGCGGCGGTGACAGACTTGGGTCCTGTTTTCCTCGCACCCATACCAGTTTAGGTTCATGCAAACACACTCGCAAAACATGTAGATACATTTCAAATAGGGAGCAAATGGTTAAATCTACATATGTGTTCCCTAAAATTTGCTTCTCTGTCAATAAGACTAATTGTATAATAATGCGTTCGAAAAAAACAACGTGGAATCGATTCTGAATCGAGTCGAGTAAGCCAAATGGGGGCCAAACCGGTTTCCCCGTTCCGCCGACCTGAAACGCAAAAGAATTGTGCGCTTCAACTAAATGGATTTCTATACGACTTCATTACTTTCTTGCAACTTATGAACCTTTACTTAAAGCTTTTAAACGGTCTGAAAGTAGTGTTACCGCGTACTTATAGATGCACTCATTCGTTTTATTTTTTCAGCGACGGTCACTTAGTTTAAGGTTGCAAAAAGGCCAAGTCTCGCTGAAAACACTGTTTCACACTCCACAGATCGCAACAGTGCCGCTAGTAGTCTACACTTTGTGTTTGATGGTAGAATGGGATATACAGATTACAACACTCGTGGTTTTTTATATGGCTTGTATTTCAGTCAAGACCCAGCGGGAATATCAATCGAGAGCCACTCGCCAAAGGCTCGTGTCTCCCGATGATATTCATCCGCTGGGTCTTGACTGAAATACAAGCCATATAAAAAACCACTCGTGTTGTAACCTATACATATATATATATATATATATATATATATATATATATATATATATATATATATATATATATATATATATATATATATATATATATATATATATATATATATATATATATATATATATAGAATGACGTCAAGAGCGAGAATGCAGAGAAATTACGTCATGAGCAAGGGAGGTCATCCTTTACTCTGTGTGTGTCTCCGCTGCCTACATTCCAACGTGGAATTTTGAAAGCAGGGAGCACACTAGAGGTAATGGAAGAGGTGGGGGGAGGGGGTAAGAATTAGATCTAGAAAGAACTCTTCACAGACAGCCTACTGGAGAATCAAACCCTTTCGGAGCCGATTGCAACACTGAACAAGAATAACCCGAGGAGAGTTCTACAACCTCAAAGGATTGAGAAGTCACCGAAGTGCATTTAAGGGCATTCTCATAGAGTGCTGAACCTGAAAAGGTCCGTTTTTGTTTAGCCAAGACTGCTACCGGTTTCGAGCTGAGAAGCTCTCATCAGGCAGTCTCTTGGCATAAAACAGAGAAAAATTCCCAAACTTCTATGCAAAAGAGAAAACCACATTTCTGTGGTAGGCTCTCTGCATAGACGAGAATCTTCCTTTGATTCCCCTGCAACTGCCAGCGAAGAGTAAGAAAAAGAAATTTATATATGGCCAAGAATCTGTCATGGCGTCGAAAGAAGGAAAGAGCCCGCTTGAATTATTTGGCAGGCTCCTGCTTCTAATAAACTTTTTTTGCAAAGAACATTTTTGTGTTGGATGAAAGAGGATGAATGGACGAACGTTTTGGTATAACATGGTGGCAAATTTATGCCGTAAGCAATGAATAACAGACTTGTGATTCCAACCTTACCTAGTCATTCTGGAGAAAAAAGCGTTACGCGATTTTGGGTGCTTTTAGTTTTGTAAGAACTGTACTCCGAACACGTGCGCGACCGGTAAATCCTTCATACAAACCAGACAGGAAATGAATGCAGTGTTTAATGAGACCAAAAATGAGCTCGACGGAGCTGCCAACTTCGTTCATTTCGCTTGGAAAAGTGATGCGAGATGTACGTTATTATCCTTGTGTAAATTCGGTATCGGTCAGTCAAACGGTCGTACAGTCCGCGGTAAATAAAAGATGGCCGCCAAAGATCGATGTCGAGGTTCACACAGTCTACTAAGTCTAAAATAATATTAAAAAAATTGCTTGCAATGCATGCTTTGTCTGTGATTCGTGAAAATCGACACGATTTGTTGATTTTGTGTAAAGAAAAATTACTTATAACCAAAATAAAACGTTCTCGTTTGCCGAGATGTTGTGACAAGCGTGACCTAACTAGTCTCCCTTGGTCATTTGCATATGATCTATCAATGACAACAGGACTTTCACACCTACGTGCGAGATGGACGAGCCCAGCCCTACGGGTAAGTGTGCATGGTCGTCATCCAAATAGTAACGTACATCACTTTTGAGAATGAAACTGCTATAAATCGAGTGATTTCTTACGAAACATGATAAAAACAATGTTTGGAAGGAAAAAAGTATTCGTACCTGAATGATTCAGTCGAAAATCGAATGTTGTTGAATTTTTTTTGGGGGGGTGGTGGTTTTGTGTAGGTGTTAGTGGTGCTTGGTTACCCATAGGTCAGTGACATTCTTAGTTTATATAATCAAAGCTCATTGGCAATTGCAAATATTCTTAGGGAGGTAGGTTAGTCATGCTATCTAATTTTTACATTTAGTCAAGTTTTGACTTAATGTTTTAACATAGAGGGGAATCAAGACGAGGGTCGTGGTGTGTGTGTGTGTGTGTGTGTGTATGTGTGTGTGTGTGTGTGCGTGTGTGTGTGTAGAGCGATTCAGACTAAACTACTGGACCGATTTTTATGAAATTTGACATGAGAGTTCCTGGGTATAATATCCTCAGACGTTTTTTTTCATTTTTTTGATAAATGTCTTTGATGACGTCATATCCGGCTTTTCGTGAAAGTTGAGGCGGCACTGTCACGCTCTCATTTTTCAACCAAATTGGTTGAAATTTTGGTCCGGTAGTCTTCGACAAAGCCCGGACTTCGATATGTCATTTCAGCGTGGTGGCTTAAAAATTAATTAATGACTTTGGTCATTAAAAATCTGAAAATTGTAAAAATTTTTTTATAAAAAAAGATCAAAATTTATGTTTATCTTATTCTCCATCATTTTCTGATTCCAAAAACATATTAATATGTTATATTTGGATAAAAACAAGCTCTGAAAATTAAAAATATAAAAATCATTTTCAAAATTAATTTTTCGAAATCAATTTAAAAACACTTTCATCTTATTTCTTGTCGGTTCCTGATTCCAAAAACATATAGATATGATATGTTTGGATTAAAAACACGCTCAGAAAGTTAAAACGAAGAGAGATACAGAAAAGCGTGCTATCCTTCTCAGCGCAACTACTACCCCGCTCTTCTTGTCAATTTCACTGCCTTTGCCATGAGCATGAGCGCTGGACTGACGATGCTACGAATATACGGTCTTGCTGAAAAATTGCATTGCGTTCAGTTTCATTCTGTGAGTTCGACAGCTACTTGACTAAATGTTGTATTTTCGCCTTACGCGACTTGTTTTCTTCTGAATTGTGCCAATACAAATGTTTTTAGGATTTTGTTTCCGTTTTTCTTGTGGAACTAAGCAATACCTGTTGTTTTGTTAGTGTTGTTTTGTTACATGTTTCATAAACGTTTGTGTTCAAAAAGTACATTTTCTTCACGTTTTGTGTATTTTCTCAAAACTACTTTTTTGTCACTTCAAAAGCCTAAGGCTTTTTTTTCTAATAAACTTGAGTTGTTGAAACTTTGCATACATCTCGAGTGTGTTATTGCGCAGATTTTGTTAGAGCGTTTTGTTGAGAAAAAAAAATCGTGAGAAGTTATACCATTTTTGGGGGTGGTTTTTCATAAAATTCAAGGTCACTCATTTTTATCACTGATATCTTTTGAATGACTGTAGATTTCAAAAAAAGCCTCTAACAAAAGTTGGGTATTGTGCTAAAGTATAAATAACAAGCACCAAAACAAAATTCCTTACGGTTTTGTAAAAGCCTTAGGGTTTTGAAAAGTGGCAGTTTGGTGGCCATCTTGGATTGCTACCAAGTCAACCGGTGATCAAAAAAAAAATTTGTTTCATTTTCTCAGGAGATGGACTGAGTTCTTTAATTGTGCAACAATTTCGACCCAATACTTATGAAAAAAAATCACTTTTAACACCTGTGCCTGCCCTTAAGTGCTCGAGGCACTATACTGACCCCCCCAGGCGGCCAATACCAATAAAAACAGTTTTATTCTGCTAAAAAACAAATATCCTTCCTTACCCACAACAACATTAATAAGATAAAGCAAGTCTAAAAAATGGTGTTTGTGTAACACTTTTTGGACACACTGACAGATTCCTGAAAAAACGGGATTTAACGTTTTTTGAACTGCCAAAATTTTACTTTTTAATCTTGTTGAAATTCACAACATTTCATAAAGATCGGTGAAAAATTAGAAAATAACGGTTTATAACTGACAAAAGCTTGCTTTTCTTCTGAAAAGTACGTATTGAAACTCAGTTATGGACAACGGACCTACTCACAAAATTTCATAAAGATTGGTGAAAAAACGGGATTTAACGGTTTTTTAACTGCCAAAAATCAACTTTTTATTCTTGTTGAAATTCAGTTAGGGACAACCAACCTAACCACAACATTTCATAAAGATCGGTGAAAAATTAGAAAATAACGGTTTATAACGGGTTTTTAACTGCCCCAGGTGGCCCATACCAATAAAAACAGTTTTATTCTGCTAAAAACCACATCTCCTTTCTTACCCACAACAACATTAATAAGATAAAGCAAGTCTAAAAAATGGTGTTTGTGTAACACTTTTTGGACACACTGACAGATTCCTGGCCATATATATACGACTTGTGTCTGTGTGTGTGTGTGTGTGTGTGTGTGTGTGTGTGTGTGTGTGTGTGCTCGCTCGTGCGTATATATGTAAGTGTGTGCGCGCGCGCATCTATATATGTGTGTGTTTATATGTGCACGCGGGTATGCGCGCCTGTGTGTGTGAGCGCGCGCCTATCCGTATATGGGTTGTATGTGTATATCGGCGTGTGTATGTGTATATGTGTGTGCGTGTATAGAATTTTAGATTTATTCGATATATTTTCCCAAGTGCCATTTTTTTTCATCACAGTTATTACAAAATATACAACACCACAATTCCAAAGTCCTCATACGACCCTCCCCAGGCTATACAATGGGATTTCAACGTATTGACCTTCCTGCAACGCCCGGATGTTAAGGGGAGGCCACCCAAGCTGATCACGTGGATGGCACCAATGGGATACCTTCGAAAACTTCCGGACCCTGTGCGCCTGCGCACCTGTCCGGAAATGCCTTGTCGGATGACAACAAATGCGAAGTACCAAGAAAAGAGCGCAGCGCTTTTCTGGAACGCTGAAAATACAGGGTGACCCCCCAAAAAAAGTACCCAAACAAACTTGAACTCGCTGCATATGAGCATAATAACTTTCCTGAAAGACAAGCTAGAATGCTAAAATTTGGAGCATTTTCTGTGCAAATCATGCAGAGGCTACTTGTGTGTGGAAATACATTTTATGAAGATTGCTTTATTTTTGTTCAATTTATGACGTTTCTGACGTTTTGTTTGGGTACTCTTTTTTGGGGTCACCCTGTATTAGGAGGGCGAAACCTCCTGAACGACCTCACCCAGATCAAGTGGGTTGCAGGAAAGTGATCGTTTCTCTGGCTGGCTGGCTGGCTGGTAGTCTGGCTTGCTGTCTGGGTTTTAAGGGTATTATCTGTTTGTCTGTGTCAGTGTCTTGCCTTTTTTCGGATACGTGAAGATTTTTGCACAAGTACCTTCCAGTTCACATTTACGGGCAATGCGGACCTTACAAGTACCAAGGAGCGAAGATGACAAGTGCTTCAAGACCATAGAGAGCAACTACAAGTTCCTGCTGGCTTTCGTAAACACCCTTTATAAGGAGTACATTACGGAAAAAGTTCTTCCGCTGCATGGAGGCTGATCTTGTCCTGGTCGTGCGGGGCGGGGCTGGCTATGAGGTGATTTCATTTATGTGATTTGTCGGATTTCATTAATCTGATGTGTCTGATTTCATTCTTCTGATGTGTCTGATTTCATTCATCTGATGTGTCTGATTTCATTCATCTGATGTGTCTTATTTCATTCATTTGATGTGTCTGATTTCATTCATCTGATGTGTCTGATTTCATTTATCTGATGTGTCTGATTTCATTTATCTTATGTGTCTTATTTCATTCATCTGATGTGTCTTATTTTATTCATTCGATGTGTCTGATATCATGTATCTGATGTGTCTTATTTCATTCATTTGATGTGTCTAATGCTATATGTTAACAGCAATACGACTACCTTTGTCACAGTTTCAGTGACACGTTTGAGAAAGTAACTTTGTTGGGCGCCTTTCTCAAATTGCAACGTAATGCGCCTGTGCTGGCCACAGCATTGGGGGAAAAAGTTGTGGCAGACCTTCACGTAATTCACGTGGAAACCGTGCGGGTATCGTGTGATTTCGCTCACCGTTTATAACACGTGTTCCAAGCATGCTATAGGTGTGTTTGGTAGGCGACCAGTGATTGGTCAGGAAGATCGCTTGGTTTGGGGAAGCGATTGCTGATTGGTCAGGGAGATCACATGGTCTTTCTTTCCAGTCCTTCTTTCTTTCTTTTCTACACATGCTTTGCAGACGACAGGGTCTGAGTTTCCGTGACTAAGATTTGGAGGATCCCAACGCGTTGCAAGACTGGTTTAGGTCGACCAACGGGCTTCTGGCGTCAGTGCAAAACGCAGAAAACGCAGAAGGCCGCTTAGGACGTAAGGGATTTGGCTACATACTTTCGCTGACGAGCGGGAGCCAAATATTCAAGCGGTTTGCTTGGGAGAGCTACGTTTTACGAGCTGTTGAGCTTGTTGCTGGTTGTTGCTGGAGGTGTTGCTGTACGTTTGCTGGACGTTTGCTACCTGGCTGCTACCTGTTTGCTGTTGAAGACGGGCTACACTGTTGCTGTCCTTTGCTGTACGGTTGCTGTTCTACGGCTGTTACTTGTGTTGCTCCAACTTTCACCTGTATGCTCCACTGCTCCACTGTGTTTCATCGAATGGACCCTGGCTACACCGATAGTTGAGTGCACCCATGCGTAAACGCCCCCCACCTTGTCATCTTTCTAACCCTTTATGACGAACTTTGAGTTGTGACAACGTGGAGTGTTAAGGCCTGTACAGGCTAAGACTTTTTACAGAGCAGCTAAGTGTTTTCTAACTTTACACGGTTCAGCGTGTTCTTATTCAGTATTTCATAAACTCTAACTGGCTTTTGTCAGTTATTATTACTCTACGACTTGGTCGTAAAAACACCTTTGGCTTCACGAGAAGAGGGAGGTGGAGAGTTAGTGCATATAAACAGACGTCTAGAACTTATACTTTTGTTGTTTCTAACTTTTTTGTGTGACTGCGAGAGTGGATCGTGGTGTGGTTAGTCAGTTAGCAGTAATTGACCGTTTTAGGTCATCCATTTGACTTTAAAACGTGACAACCTTCAACAGCATCAAGGCTATTTTTAACAGCAACAAGACTATCTTCAACAGCATCAAGGCTATTTTTAACAGCAACAAGACTATCTTCAACAGCAGCAAGGCTATTTTTAACAGCAACAAGACTATCTTCAACAGCAGCAAGGCTATTTTTAACAGCAACAAGACTATCTTCAACAGCATCAAGGCTATTTTTAACAGCAACAAGACTATCTTCAACAGCAGCAAGGCTATTTTTAACAGCAACAAGACTATCTTCAACAGCATCAAGGCTATTTTTTAACAGCAAAACGTTGAAGTGTTGAGGTCAACTTGTGCTCTCTTGTCTTGAGGTGTGGTATGATTTATAATGTGTGTGTGTGTGTGTGTGTGTGTGTGTATGTGTGTGCTCGCTCGTGCGTATGTATGTAAGTGTGTGCGCGCGCGCATCCGTATATGTGTGTTTATATGTGCTCGCGGGTATGCGCGCCTGTGTGTGTGTGCGCGCGCCCATCCGTATATGGGGTGCATGTATATATGGGGATGTGTATGTGTGTGCGTGTATATAATTTTAGATTCGATATATTTTCCCAAGTTCAATTTTTTCTCATCACAGTTATTACAAAATATACAACACCACAATTCCAAAGTCCTCATACGACCCTCCCCACGCTATCCAATGGGATTTCAACGTATCGACCTTCCTGCAACGCCCGGATGTTAAGGGGGAGGCCACCCAAGCTGATCACGTGGATGGCACCAATGGGATACCTTCGAAAACTTCCGGACCCTGTGCGCCAGCGCACCTGTCCGGAAATGCCTTGTCAAATGACAACAAATGCGAAGTACCAAGAAAAGAGCGCAGCGCTTCTCTGGAACGCTCAAAATATTAGGAGGGCGAAACCTCTCAAATAGTTAACTCGCCTACTTGACGTGTCTCAACGAAAAAAGATGCGCAAGGGCAAATAGGCCTACGTCCAAAACAAATCTTATTCTGAATACTTGTCCGCACACATATCCAAATCATCTCTTTCTCTTTCAATCTCTCTCTCTCTCTCTCTCTCTCTCTCTCTGTTCGAAAACCCTTCCCCAAATCCAGCCCATCTTGCTATGGGCATATTGCCTGAGCAATTAAACCATCCTAACTCCTGACTCTCTCTCTCTCTCTCTCTCTCTGTGAATCATAACCCACCGCAGCTGCGTATCTTGAACTGGAACATTGAGGGCCTGACTAGGAAGCTTAGTGAAGCGGATTTTATGCAATATGTCACCAGTTTCGATATTGCGTGTTTCACAGAAACATTTCTTGAGTTTAGAACCCCCTTAGATTGCTTTTCCGACTTTGTGCAATTCCTTAGTCCCGCCGTTAAGGTTTCTAGACAAGCTCGTGGCTGTGGTGGTGTGATGATTATGGTAAAACGGAAGCTTGTAAAGCATGTAACGTTGCTTGATGATTCACAAGATAATATGATTTGGTTGAAGATCGACAAACTTGTGTTTGGTGGCGATAGAGACGTCGTATTTTGTGCTGTGTACGCATGCCCGTACGATTCTCCCTACTATCAGCAGGAACATGTTACAGTGAATTCCACTATTATCATTACGGAACAGTGCTTGTTGAATTACATCGAACAGTTTGATGACTCATGCTATTTTCTGATGTGTGGCGATTTTAATGCCCGTACGAAAAATCTCAATGCCACCTTAGATGATGAAGATGGCGATGTTCAGTCAGCCGTACAGTCAGAGCTTTACGGTTCACGCCAGTCAGAAGACCTTGTAGTAAACATGTTTGGTAACTTGTTGCTTGAAATGTGTGCAACGTGTAATTTAACCATTTTGAACGGCACCTGTCAAGGTGATTTGAAAGGAAGCTTTACCTATGTGTGTTCTTCTGGCTGTAGTACCGTAGACTACTTTCTGGCATCCAAAGAGCTTAATGTTGGCCAAGCCCATCTCGAGGTGGCGGAGAGATTTGAATCCAAACATTTACCTGTCGAACTAATGTTTTTCAGAGATGACCGTGACAAAAAGAAATCTACAACAGGTTCTATTGAAAAGCTTATGTGGGACGAGTCGAAGAAGTCCGTGTTCGTTGAAGCAGTAAGCGGTGCTCAGTTTGAAACTGTTGTTGTAGAAGCTACAGTGATGTTGCCTGACTCTGTAGACTCTGCAGTTGACTGTCTAACGGCAGGTCTGTTACAGGCTGCAACCTGTATGAAGCGCGTAATCTACACTGGCCAGCGCCATAGTAAGTGGTTTGACAGAGACTGTAAAACGGCCAGAGATGAGACTAGGAAATGGTGGCGTTTGTTTCGCAGAGCAAAATGTACTCAAAATAAAGCGGCACACAGGCTGAGTTATGTAGAAAACAGAAAATCCTACAGGTTTTTATTAACATCTAAAAGACAATCTTTTAAACAAAATAAACTTGCTGCTCTTGCCGAAAAAGCAAAAGACTCTAAACTCTTTTGGAGCGAACTTAAGTCCATTCGACAGTCGGCCGGTAAAACCCCAGATATTACTAGTGAACAGTGGTTCACTCATTTTAAGAATGTTTTTAGTGCTGATCTAGGTAACACTCAGGCTGGTAACGACGAACACTTGGTTGATCCTGAAAATACTGATATTGCTGTAGAATGTCTAGACATGCCAATTAGTCCTCAGGAAGTCGGCTCTGCAATAAAAAATCTCAACCCAAATAAATCTGCTGGTCCCGATGGGATTCTTGCCGGTATGTTAATAGACTCAGCCCAGCAAACTCTGCCGTTCATAGTAGAGTTATTCAACACAATATTTGACTCTGGTAATTATCCCGCTGCCTGGACAGGTGCTATTGTAGTTCCAATTCACAAAAGTGGTGATGTTGATACTCCTGACAATTACCGTGGAATTTCATTGCTTAGTATTCTAGGAAAGGTGTTTGCTACCATATTGAATAAACGTTTGTCAGGCTGGGCGAGTGAGAATAACAAAATCGATGAAGTACAAAGTGGTTTTCGTGCGGGTTATTCCACTATTGATAACGTCTTTGTTCTTTTTAGCATTGTGCAGAAATACTTACTGAAACGGTCTGGAAAGTTGTATGTATGTTTCGTTGACTTTCGTAAAGCATTCGATTGCGTAAACAGAGCAATTCTTTGGAACACACTGCGAAAAGCTGGGGTTGGTGGGAAAATGTTGAGGATTTTACAAAGTATGTATAAATCAGTTCGCTCGTGTGTGCGCTGTCCGGACAGCATTACAGACTTTTTCGAGTGTCCCATTGGTGTAAGGCAGGGGTGTGTCCTCTCACCAACATTATTCTCATTTTTGATAAATGAACTAGCCGTAGAGGTCTCTGAAAAGGGAATACATGGTGTTCAGCTGACTCCAGATGTCATTCAGATTTTAATCCTTTTGTTCGCGGACGATGTCGCTTTAACGTCCTTTTCGGCCTGGGGTCTCCAAAAGCAGATTAACATTTTGAAAAACTTTGCAGACAACTTTGGAATGTCCGTCAATTTGTCTAAAACCAAAGTGATAGTTTTCCGCAAAGGCGGTTTTCTTGCTGAGCGAGAGCAGTGGAAATATGGTAATGAACGTATAGAAGTCGTTAATAGCTATAAGTATTTAGGTCTTCATTTTACAACTAAATTATCACTCACGAAAGCTATTGGTGAGCTGGCCGTCAAGGCCAAGGTAAGAACTATGCAGATTTTAAGATGTCTCTTCAGACTTGGTGATGTCCCAAGTAGTATCTTCTTCAAGATTTTTGATGCCCAGATTCTTCCTGTTCTAATGTATGGGGCAGAGGTTTGGGGCTTCCAGGCTTATGGGGACATTGAGAAAGTGCATTTATTTGCGTGTAAAAGACTTTTGCGTGTGGGGCAACAAACCCCAAACAGACTGGTGTATGGTGATCTGGGTAGACACCCGCTATTCATTAACTCAGCAATCAGGGTGGTGAAGTACTGGTTACGGTTGATTGCTATGCCACAGGACAGACTCCCTCGTAAAGCGTATCTTATGTCATGTGCTCTGTGTGACTCTGGTAAAAAATCTTGGTCTTTCTATTTAAAGAACATTCTATGCGAGAATGGCTGTAATGAAGCATGGCAGCAACAAAGCGTTGGTGACATTGGTAATTTTCTTAGAACACTAAGAGAAAGACTCATTAATCGCTTTAAAGCAGATTGGGATAATGATATCCAGACGAGAGAGAGATACGTGTTCTATGCCAAGTTTAAAAGATCGTTCAAGATTGAGAATTATGTGGATTGTAGCCAGTTACGTTGCTTTAAAATTGCTTATGTCCAATTCAGATTTGGTATATCACCTATAAACTGTCACAGGATGAGGTACAAACGCGGTGTAACCCCTCAACAGTTATTATGTCCAGTATGTAAGACTGAAAACGAAGACGAAGAACATGTTTTATTGAACTGTACTGCATATGACGAGTTCAGAAGTGAGCTTTCTGTTTTTGCAGCCAATGACGATGTGGCAGCAATTATGAGTGCGGATGATGATAAGAATGTCATGGATGTGTCGAACTTTCTGTATAAAGTGTTCAAGAAAAGATCTCAATACATTAGTTAAGATGATCACCATTCAATCCTAAAAACACGGTATTTCACGTGTGGCATGTTTGTCTGCCTGTTCTGTTGTTTTGTTTTTCACTGTTTTATTGTTGTCTTTATTCGGCTCCACTGTGGACACATGTACTACGCTGAATTTCCCTCCCCCCATTTCCCCATTGAAATGAGCCTTGTGTTTATTCAATAAATGTTCAGAGTTCAGAGTTCAGAGTTCTCTCTCTCTCTCTCTCTCTCTCTCTCTCTCTCTCTCTCTCTCTCTCTCTCTCTCTCTCTCTCTCTCTCTCTCTCTCTCTCTCTCTCTCTCTCTCAAGAGCTAGCAATTTTCAAAGAATTTAATTCTGCGTGGTTTATCTTTTCCCTGAGCCATCGCGAACTCGTGTGATCAAGTTTCCTTTTTTTCAGAATGTAGTCGTCAGTTTGTGATTTCAATGCGACTCGCTGAAAGCTTATCTGCAATAGCACGTTATTGAGTACCTCTGAATCTAAACGCAACAAACGGCTACGATTCACACGAACCAGAGCGGTTGCAGTTGACTCTTCAGAGGAACGGGCGCTAGGCACAAGCGTCGTCTGCTACGAGAAAGACGGTTTGTGTGACACGTTTCGGGGCTTTTCTTTTTTCAAACTTTCAAAACTTCGAATTGTACTGATCTTGTCTTGATGAAAAAAGAATTCTTTCATGATTTCAGAATGTTTGTGTAACAAGCTGTCAATTTATTATGTATCTACATTTTAAAAGTTAGTTCCAGCGCCAAAACGAGGCGCCTGATTTGCTGATCAGAGGGTCGATCCACGAAAATAAATTCTTTAAAAATTGCTCGCTTTTATACGTAGGGCACCTAGGATGTTCTCAAGCGGTGAGTGTTTAAACGAAAGTCTTTACTTGACTGAATGTAAATAGTGGTCTATATTAGGAAACCTTCCCCTATAGCTTGAATATTTGTTTTACAACCACCCCCATCCCTACCCTTCTGAACTCTCCGCCCATACAAACCCGGTCAAAATAGGCTGCTACACCGGTCTTTTCATAAGGCCGAATAAAAATATATGTTGGTTTAGGGTAACCCGACCGACCCTATTTTTTTCCTCCGACCCTAACACTCTTTTGCCAATCCTCAAAAAAACAAAAACACATTTTGCGAACCATACTGAGACAAAAGGAAGTGACCTCCTTTAAATTCGACTAAATTAAATGAATAAAAATAAATTTTAAAAAGCCGACCTACCGACCCTAAACCAACATATATTTTTGTTTTGCCTAAAGCGCCCCGTAAAAAAGCAGACGAGAGAATAGAGCGATCGTAGCAGGGACAGAAAAATCGCATCGTGTGCCTTGTCAAACTGGTTTTTCAACGTTCTTGCTCCGGCTAGTCACGCAGTCTTTTCAAAAGCGGAGGAAAATCTCGCATTCAAATTGTCTAACCTTTCAGCTTTGTCATTCAACCGTGGATCGCAAAGGCATAGACAAGTTTGTGTAGGTGTGTATATTTATAAGGTAGGCATAAGTAACTGCCAACTTTGTGTATATCAACTCATCTGTGTACAGTGCAGAGACAGTCTCGAGTTGAACACACTAGCAAACATATAAAACGACCTCGGAGACCTTTATCATGGCTGACATATTGTTGAGATTGGTAACGTCAGTTAAAATAATCATTAGCATTCAATGACTGAAAAAATAAAAGTTGTCATACTCTGAAGTAAACTGTCAACAACTACAAAATGGAACAAGAAACAAAGTTAGCAAAATGATACTGTACACACGAAGGGGGATAAGGCACTACCAGTAGATCGGAAAAATCTCCACCCTTAACCCACCAGCTGCGGCTGGGATTCGAACCCGCGACCTTCCGCATGGGAGCCCGGGGTCTTATTCACTAGGCCACTGCGTCCGTCTACTGCTGTCGCTCAGGTTTTTCGTATTGTTTACTTTTTCTAACTTTTTAGGGTCAAAACAAGTTTTGTGTCAGATTGTGTATTAATATATATTTTTTTGACAAAGTCATTAATCTTTGAGGACATTTCTTGAAAAGAGCCAGAGTTACGGACATTTGTGCCGATGCAACCACAAAATGCGTTAAAGGTAAAACAGATACCATCGTCATTTTGGAGAAAATGTGTCTGAATAGTTTGACCAAGAATTATATCAAGCATTAAATTAAAGAGAGAGAGAGAGAGAGAAAGAGAGAGAGAGAGAGAGAGAGAGAGAGAGAGAGAGAGAGAGAGAGAGAGAGAGAGAGAGAGAGAGAGGGTAGAGTAACATAGACAGACCGATCGAACACCGACAGAGACAGGTCGACAGTTACAACTGCTCAAGAAATGGAAGAAAACACCTTCAAAAGTTATGTAGTTAGGCAAAAAAAAAAAAGTCTGTTTACGGTAACATAGACACAAAAAAATTGGGTCAGTAGGTCGGGATTTTTATTTTTTATTTAAAAAAAACAAAACCATATTTTTAAGTTAATTCGCCAAAAAACAAAGACCTTTTATTTATTTTTTATTTTAATTTTTTAATGTTTTAGTTTAATTTTTTTTTCCGAAATGCCCCCCAAAAGTCTAGGGTCGCGCAAACAAAATAGGGTCGGTCGGGATACCGTAAACAGACTATTATTTTTTTTGCCTGACCCCTTCCGTTCCCTGACTTATACAATTTTCTTGACTTTCATTTTATCACACTTGCCCGCTGCTGTTAATTCTGCGGAACTTATAAAAGAACTGCTTTTTGGTAAGATAGTCCTATATAATGAGAATAATAGACTCCCATCCTATTACCACGTTGTTCAAATTTGAAACTGACTGCATCCTTCAACACCGAAACAATTTAATTTTACTCCATAAAAAACTGTTTACATACCTTGATTCTCTACAAGCTGTGTTTGGATTTCTTTTCTCCTCTCCCTTCTTCGACCTGAGAGGACTCTTCAAACCAACACGCACAGTCAGCCGCTGTCATCAGGCGAACAACTCAACTGTGTGTGTGTCTGCGTCTGCTGGAGTGCGTACTCCGAGAACGAAGTATGTCAGTCTAAGTGCCGGTGTAACACGAAATTTTTACTCCACGAAAAATTTACTCCGGAGTAAATATTTCGTACAAAATTCTTACTCCGAGTACACTTTTCGTACAAGAAAAGAACTCCCCAAGGCAACAAAAAATTGTTCCCTCCACGAAATTTTTACTCCCCATTTTTACATTTAGTCAAGTTTTGACTAAATGTTTTAACGTAGAGGGGGGAATCGAGACGAGGGTTGTGGTGTATGTGTGTGTGTGTATGTGTGTGTGTGTGTGTGTGTGTGTGTGTCTGTGTTTCTGTGTGTGTGTGTAGAGCGATTCAGACCAAACTACTGGACCGATCTTTATTAAATCTGACATGAGAGTTCCTGGGAATGATATTCCCGGACGTTTTTTTCTTTTTTTCGATAAATACCTTTGATGAGGTCATATCCGGCTTTTTGTAAAAGTTGAGGCGGCACTGTCACACCCTCATTTTTCAATCAAATTGATTGAAATTTTGGCAAAGCAATCTTCGACAAAGGCCGGGGTGTGGTATTGCATTTCAGCTTGGTGGCTTAAAAATTAATTAATGACTTTGGTCATTAAAAATCTGAAAATTGTAAAAAAAAAATTTGGTAAACGATCCCAATTTACGTTCATCTTATTCTTCATCATTTTCTGATTCCAAAAACATATAAATATGTTATATTCGGATTAAAAACAAGCCCTGAAAATTAAAAATATAAAAATTATTATTAAAATAAAATTTCATCTTATTCCTTGTGGGTTCCTGATTCCAATTCGTGACCCTGCTTCCGGGCTTTTCTTTTTTCAAACTTTCACAACTTCGAATTGTACTGATCTTGTCTTGATGAAAAAAGAATTCTTTTATGATTAAAGAATGTTTGTGTAACAAGCTGTCAATTTATTATTTAGATTTTAAAAGTTAGGTCTAGCGCAAAAACGCACCACGGTCCAAAAACATTTTGATAATCATCGATTCACGGCTATTGCCAGTTTACATCGATAGAATGAGACCCGAAGGGAAGTAACTCATTTTTGACCTGAGTTCAGGATGGGTCCAAAAAGTGTTCGAGACAATCTGCAAAATTAATTCTTTAAAAATTGCTCGCTCTTTACGTAGGGCACCTAGGATGTTCCCGTTTGGTGAGCGTTCAAATGGAAGGGTGTTTGTACTGTGTGTAAAAGCCTGACAGTATCTGTGATGGTTTAGGGGAGGCTTACTGTCCGGGCGTGAATTCCGGTATTCATAACAGCCGTCCAGCACCAAAACGAGGCGCCATTGCTGTTGAGGCCAAGTCCACGAAAACAAATTCTTTGAAAATTTCTCACGCTCGACAGAAAGCAGCAAGGATGTTCCCGTTCGGTGAGGGTTCAAATGGAAGTATGCTTGTACTATATGTAGACGCTCGGGGAGCTCTGTGATGGTTTACGGGAGGCTTACTGTGCCTTTAAATGAAAGGGTGTTTGTACTGTGTGTAAAAGCCTGACCGTATCTGTGATGGTTTACGGGAGGCTTACTGTGCCTTTAATGAAAGCATATATATCTCAAAAGGTACTAAAAATTATTTTGTTTACAATATGAAAAATCATTATATACATTCTTAGTGAGCCTTGGTGACGTCAGAATGTAGAAAACTAACAAATCAAGATATATCTTTAGGTGCCGCACATCCCCCCTTGTCAAACCACTCGGTCATGTCCGGATAAGACTTTCTGTATCGGTCTATATTCCATAGCCTTCGACATAACTCGCAATAGGCCACAGCTTCGTAGTGGTAATGCATGAAGGAGATGCGCCCTTTCCTGTCTCTGTGAGGATATTCTTCGTACATGGGAACGTACTGATCCTTGGCGCGAAGAATCTTGAGGTACTCCTCTGGGTTCTTGTCAAGGTGCTGGAGATAGGCGCTGAGATCTTGTATGGTCTTGAAGTCAGCTGTGTTGATGTAGGTGCCTCGTGGAGCGTGTTTCTGTCAACCAAACAAACAATCAATAATCAATCAATGTTTCTAGTAGGAGAGACTGAACAATCAATCGATCGAGCAATCAATCAATCAATCAATGTTTCTAGAAAAAGAGACGGAACAATCAATCGATCTATAGATCAATGTTTCATAAAAGAGAGATTATTCAATCAATCAGTCAATCAATCAATCAATCAATTCATGTTTCCAGTCAGAGAGACGGAACAATCAATCGATCTATAGATCAACCATTTAATCAGTCAATGTTTCTAGCAAGAGAGATCTATCAATCAATCAATGTATGTTTATGACAAGAGAGAACAATCAATCAGCCGATCTATCAATTATGCATATTGGAGGCATTATGCACAGTGACACCGAGGTCGTAGCAATTTTCCACGACTCAGTCGTCCGTGTGACAGGGTAAATCTCACGATTGAATCGCGTGTGTGACTGCCCTCTCACTTCTACTGATCAGCGCCTGCCTCGCATTCTAGCGGCCCAACTTGTTGTGTGTTTTCTGTTATTATCCCTACAGCCCTTCAACGATTCGGCTCACTATTTCAGATCTGACAAGGTTTTCATAAATGGGATATGACCATCCCTTCTCTGGAGGCTTTCGAGAATTTAAGAAAATAATTTGTCACAGAAATTCGAACTCTGTACAGGAAGCAGTCTGGCCATGACTACGTGTATGTTACAGCTCTCATTACATTTAGTCAAGTTTTGACTAAATGTGTTAACGTATCGGGGGAATCGAGACGAGGGTCGTGGTGTATGTGTGTGTGTGTGTGTGTGTGTGTGTGTGTGTGTGTGTGTGTGTGTGTGTGTGTGTGTGTGTGTGTGTGTGTGTCTGTCTGTCTGTCGGTCTGTCTGTCTGTGCGTGTGTGTGTGTGTAGAGCGATTCAGACCAAACTACTGGACCGATCTCTATGAAATTTCACATGAGAGTTCCTGGAAATGATATCCCCGGCACTGTCACACCCTCATTTTTCAATCAAATTGATTGAAATTTTGGCCAAGCAATCTTCGACGAAGGCCGGACTTCGGTATTGCATTTCAGCTTGGTGGCTTAAAAATCAATTAATGACTTTGGTCATTAAAAATCTGAAAATTGTAAAAATAAAACATTTTTTTAAAACGATCCAAATTTACGTTCATCTTATTCTTCATCATTTTCTGATTCCAAAAACATATAAATATGTTATATTCGGATTAAAAACAAGCTCTGAAAATTAAAAATATAAAAATTATTATTAAAATAAAATTTCCGAAATCGATTTAAAAACAATTTCATCTTATTCCTTGTGGGTTCCTGATTCCAAAAACATATAGATGTGATATGTTTGGATTAAAAACACGCTCAGAAAGTTAAAAAGAATACAGATAAAGAAAAGCGTGCTATCCTTCTCAGCGCAACTACTACCCCGCTCTTCTTGTCAATTTCACTGCGTGTGCATCGAGCGGTGGACTGACGATGCTACGAGTGTACGCTCTTGCTGTAAAAATGCAGTGAGTTCAGTTTCATTCTGTTAGTTCGACAGCTTGACTAAATGTTGTAATTTCGCCTTACGCGACTTGTTTTGTTTTGGTTTTAATGAGAGCTGTAACATGCAAGTTATGCGTGTCGTATCCTTGTATTTTCCAACTAAATAACTTTGAATTGATCTATATCCGTCATTTTTACACGTAGAGCCACCAAAATCAAAAGGTGCACTAAGCATAAGCTATTCCACGTCGCCATAACACGAAGTGTGTGCCTGGATGCATATCATTTCAATAAAACAGCTTTGAATGCAAGGTTTTGGTTTCTAACAGCACAACGACATCACACACATATGAATGAAATCAGACACATCAAATGAATGATATATATATATATATATATCAGACACATCAAATGAATGATATCAGAAACACCAAATGATTGAAATCAGACACATCAAATGAATGAAATAAGACACATCTAACTAATCAGCCTGCATACGAGGTGTCTGAGAGCACCCCCGCACAGAGGGATTCTGCCGGCATCGCAGCTAAAAGAGAAGGACATTTTTTCTCGGACTCGCGAGGCAGATGCCAGACAGTAAAACTTGGTCTTTGAGCTGTTATGAAATCAGACACATCAGATGAATGAAATCAGACACATCAGAGGAATGAAATCAGACACATCAGATGCATGAAATCAGATGAATTAAATCAGACACATCAGATGAATTAAATCAGACACATCAGATGAAAGAAATCAGACACATCAGATAAATGAAATCAGATGAAAGAAATCAGACAATTCAGATGATGAAATCAGACACATCACATAAATGAAATCACCTCATAGCCAGCCCCGCCCCGCACGACCAGGACAAGATCAGCTTCCATGTAGCGGAAGAACTTTTCCGTGATGTACTCCTTACAAAGGGTGTTTTCGAAAGCCAGCAGGAACTTGTAGTTGCTCTCTATGGTCTTGAAGCACTTGTCATCTTCGCTCCTTGCGCACTTGTGAGGTCCGCATTGCCCGTAAATGTGTACTGGGAGGTACTTCTGTAAAATCTTCACGTATCTGAAAAAAGGCAAAACAGTTGAACCTGTCCTAGCGACCATCTCTCAACAACGACCACCTGCCCTTTTGACCACCCCAATGGATCCCTAAGGAGTTTATTTCAATGTAATTCTCCTTTCCATAGCGACCACCTGTCCACAGCGACCAGTTTTGGTCGGTTCCTATGGCGGTCGTTGTAGACAGGTTCGGCTGTACTAGGTTAAGGACATATCGCTTCCATTGGACATTTTCATTGGAAATTATCATGACTGTGCACATACACAGACCTATTCAGGCTTTTGCGTGGAATAAGAGTGTTGTTACACACGCTCGCTATCTCTGACGATTTGTCAAATTAACTTCAAAACAGATGGAGAGAGAAAGAGGGAGAGACGGAGAGAGACACAGACAGACAGAGAGAGAGAGAGAAAGAGAGGGGGGGGGGGGGGGAGAGAGAGACAGACAGAAAGAGATAGGGGGGAGAGAGAGGGAGCGAGAGAGAGGGGGAGAGACAGAGAAAGAGAGAGGCGTTCAGACACTGACAGAGACAGAAACAGACGGACAGAGTGGAAACACTCACTCACTCATCCCTGCGGCTTGTCGTTTTGCAATGACTAACCAGCCATCTTGGTTTTTCTGGCCAAAATGGTGGTGTAATTTTTTACGACGGGAGTAGGTCGCTTTGATAAGTATCCGTACATGTCCAGGATATCAGAATCAAACCTGTTTGACATTTGAATCACAAAGTTTATGGAACAAAATTAGACAGGTATTGTCCGGACTCTCTTTTTCTATCTATCTGTCTGTTTGCAATGTTCGAGTTGTCACTTGCGTTACTTGATTATCAGTATTTGTCAGAATCATGATGAAAGCACGCCAGCAACAAGCTGCAGCATAATTAAGGTTACATTCAGCATACATTTTTATTTGTTCATTTGCGTTCACACGCGAACCATGTAACGCTCATGCTTTCTATTTTTGTAAATATGTCTTCTTATTTTTTTAAGAGAAAAAAAAACATCCAGGGTTTTAGGGAATAAAACAGCGTTTAATATTCTCCGGGGCCTATAAATTGCCACATATTTTCTCCTTTTTTTCTTTGTACCATTTCTTTAGGCAAAAAAAAAAATAGTCTGTTTACGGTAACATAGACCCAAAAAATAGGGTCAGTAGGTCGGGATATTTTTTTTTTCCCAAAAAAATCATATTTGTACGTTATTTTGCCAAAAAACCCAAAAATATATATATATTTTTTTTTCTCCAAATGCCAAAAAAAAGTCTAGGGTCGCGCGAAAAAAATAGGGTCGGTCGGGTTACCGTAAACAGACTATTTTTTTTTTGTTGGCCTTATCATGCAATTGCTTGGAAATTCGAGTCGTTCATGTCGTAAAATTCCGTAACTCTCTAAATAAAGCAAGCTGAAATCTAGAACTCTTTAAGAGACAACAAGTAGAAATCGCGACAATAAAAAAAAATACAAAGACTAAAAAGACCTCGAAAAAAAGATAACATCGTGTAATCTATGTAGAACTCTTGAAATAAATACAAGCTAACGTGCACTGCGGCACGTCCAAATGTTTCTAAGAAGACAAAATTCGTCTTCTGTCACGTCAAACAAACAAAACGAACTGACCTGAAGGACATTGTCCAGTTGAAGACTGACATGACCGCCAGGCGGACGTACGGTAGTTTGACCTTGCCATTTGACTGGGTGTTGGCCTTTCTTGGTTGTGGAAAATGAATACCTGCAGTAAAAAATAAAAATAAAAAGTCGCGTGAGGAGAAATTACTACATTTCGATGGGCTAAAACCAGAACCAATTACCTCAAAATAACTGGTTTTGCAATTTTATAGTCATTAGACTTATGGTAATATGATTCTCACTTCCTGTGAAGGATTCTTGAAAATCTTGGATTATTGTGTATTTATAAGTCATAATTTGTTCTGGCTCCAAGAAATGTTCGGACTCATCTTGGAAGCAGAACCATCTAACTCCATCCAGGTTGGAAGCAGAACGTGATAAGTTCAGTTTAGTCTGTTCTGCTTCTGAGCCATGTGAGTAATGGGGAGTGTTTATCTGCCAGCCAGAAGCAGCCATCGTAACCTGACCTCTTCTGATCGCTGTGTGACAGTCAGTTTCCCTGCCCTCAGCGCAACCAGACAAGGTCACTATAGCGGTGGGTGTATCTGGTTTTCACCCTCTCAGTGTGGTGTGGGATTTCCCCTAGCACACAGAAGGGTGTTACAAGCAGTGGCGGAGTCTGCTGTCGGCAAAAAATGACATTTGTGTGGGAGTGTGGAAAGCAAAACAGGTCAGCGACACCTGTCAGTATCCGAATTTCAGACTCCGGATGTACCGTTATCAGCATAGCTTGTTATGACAGGTGTCATGTTGATACAATGTTTCTATTTTCTCATGGAAACAAATTGATGAGGCTTGGTGTCGCAATGTCGTGTCAACGAAACGTCAAAAATGACGCGAATTTAATCCACAGAAAACAAACTGACAAAAGGTTGGTCCACTATCTGAAAACTCAAAGAACAGCATTCTGCCTATTGTACATCTGCTGCACAGTCTGTTTTGCTGTTGCTCGAGTCAGGACACAGATTCAAGTGAGTATCATCATATATTTTTGTTTCCCCCATTTGAACAAGTCATTAAAGCTTAATTTCTGATTCGTATTCATAAGGGAAACTTTCTGATTGTCTAAATTCTGTAATCTGCATACTGATCCCTAGCTTTTGTGTGTGTATAGTTTTGTTTTCCTAAATAAAAGCACAGGCTGGTAAAAGCGTATTTGTCAAGTTTCGTGTGTGTGTGTGTTCATGAATGTTGAAGTGTTTCAGCTCTTTAGTTTTCGATAAAAAAATGAAATCAATAACCTCAGTGAATGTTCAGGGCAGATAATGACAATTTGTGTCTGCTTGTAACCTATGGATGGATGAATGGATGTTATTACAGCGCTATTTCCACCCTTTTTTGTGAGTTTGACTAATATATTTCTTAAATCACAGGTTTTTACAATGTCGAAGGAGAATGACTGGCCAGATGAGGACTTGATTCAGCAAATGATTCTTGAAACCCAAGAAACATCGCCTCCCTGTACAAAGTCTGGTAAGTATCAAAACACACACACACACACACACACACACACACACACACACACACACACACACACACACACACACACACACACACACACACACACACACCCAAACACTTATTTTCTAACTTACTCACTTACTTCCTTCTTTACAAAACGCGCCTGGATACTTTAAGCATATTCAGTGTAATCAGGTATTTATGTTTTATTTTTGTGTGTGAATAAAAACTCGAAAACTGTTTACAGTTTAAATGCAGCAGCGATGGTACGAAGGCAATTAACTTTTTTATCAGTGAATAATTGTAGTAGTAATTGCCAGTTTAAAAGAAGAATTCATAGTCTTTATATCTTGTGCAGATGCTGTTCAGCAGGAGGTGAATATGGCCGTCCAGGCAAGCAAAAAGCACCAAGCATTTCAGGAGACTGTCCTCCGGATTCATGGGATGAGGTTGCAGAATCTTCTCACTGCCAATGGCTTAACGAGAATTAAAGTTCCAGGAAATGGAAATTGCTTTTTCGAAGCATCATGCTTCCATCTTGGACAAGTAACCCGTCCCAATGATTTGAGAGAACAAGTCTGTTATCACATCATGGACAATGTAGAGCCCTACTCCGGTTTTTTTTTATCTCCCAACCATTGACGAAAATGAAAGATTTATGAACATACTTCAAATGATTGAGGACTTAAGAAGAAGTGGTTGCTGTGCTTTTCCGTCTGATTTGGCAATTTGTGTTGTACATTATTTGAAACAATATGTCAAAAGAACTCGTGCATTTAGAGGAACGGAAACGAGACTCTTTATCAGTTGGACAGCCCCTCACAAAGCGGTGTCGAGAGATACTATCCGTCGATGGACAAAGATTGGATTACAAAAAGCGGGTATTGACATGACAATATTTACGCCGCATTCAACTCGTTCCGCTGCATCTAGTAAAGCTGCAAGTAAAATTCCTCTGGCAACCATTCTGAAGACTGTTGGTTGGCGTCGGGCTAACACCTTCACAACTTTTTACAAGAAACCAGTGGACAGTGGGAGGAGTTTTGGACAGGCAGTTCTGTCATGAAGAATTGGGGTAGGTTTATATGTATTTCAATTCATCGACAGTGCTAGGGTGTAAATGTTGCAGACTTTAAAGTCTCACGTGACCCATTCCTCTCGGAATTGTGGGAGATAAAATTACATAATTATGACGAGCTTACCTGAGTAAGTGAAGTCTAATTGTGGTTTTATCGACCACAATGTAGAGAGGAAAGGGATTACGTGCCTCGCCCTAAGTTGTCTTCAGAGTTATACTGATAACCGTTTTCCCTCCCTATCCCTTTCCTCTCTTTCTCTTTTTTCTGCACCATTTACACGTCGTTAAACAGTGACGTATTCCCGCGTTCATCAAATGAGTGTACAAATAACGAAGCCACTGTAATTAGGAAAATTTCTTAATTCGCTGAATAACAATCATGGGTTCTTTCATACGTTAAATCGGGAAAGTAATATCTAGCATTATACAGAATAATTATTGTTCAAAAAGCTAAAAACACACTAAAGTCATTTTCAAAAACTATATATAGCCAAGTGCACTTCGCAACCCTAAACACTCTAACCATCGTATAGCGAAACAGCCTAGTACAGTACAAACGGAATCACCCACCCCGTAGCAGACGATATGATGATGCGCGCCCACCTTGCTGGCGCAAATTCTAACAAAATACCTTTCTATATGTTAGGCGCGTTTGATCGATCTGCGCGATGCGTTTGGTGGATCGATCAAACGCGCACATATCGATCGATGTGTGCGCGTTTGATCGATACAAAGAATACAAGAATCGTTAAAACGCGCAGCTCTTATATACTTGCGCATTTGGACGATCCGTCTCACAAATCACCATCGTACTACGCACACACACGTCTGCTGGCAATGACCGGAAGTTATGACCGGGAGTAGGCCTAGCTATAAGTGTCTAAACAACGTCTACGTCTCTGTCTCTCTCTTTTTACATTTAGTCAAGTTTTGACTAAATGTTTTAACATAGAGGGGGAATCGAGACGAGAGTCGTGGTGTATGTGTGTGTGTGTGTGTGTGTGTGTGTGTGTGTGTGTGTGTGTGTGTGTGTGTGTGTGTGTGTGTGTGTGTGTGTGTGTCTGTCTGTCTGTCTGTCTGTGCGTGTGTGTGTGTAGAGCGATTCAGAGTAAACTACTGGACCGATCTTTATGAAATTTTACATGAGAGTTCCTGGGTATGATATCCACAGATGTTTTTTTCTTTTTTCCGATAAATGTCTTTTATGACGTCATATCCGGCTTTTTGTAAAAGTTGAGGCGGCACTGTCACACCATTTTTCAATCAAATTGATTGAAATTTTGGCGAAGGCCGGACTTCGGTATTGCATTTCAGCATGGAGGATGACTTTGGTCATTAAAAATCTGAAAATTGTTATTAAAATTATTTTTTTATAAAACGATCCAAATTTACGTTCATCTTATTCTTCATCATGTTCTGATTCCAAAAACATATAAATATGTTATATTCGGATTAAAAACAAGCTCTGAAAATTAAAAATATGAAAATTATGATTAAAATTAAATTTCCGAAATCGTTTTAAAAACAATTTCATCTTATTCCTTATCGGTTCTTGATTCCAAAAACATATAGATATGATATGTTTGGATTAAAAACACGCTCAGAAAGTTAAAACGAAGAGAAGTACAGTAAAGCGTGCTATGCAGCGCAGCGCAACCGCTACCGCGTTAAACAGGCTCGTCACTTTCACTGCCTTTTTCACTAGCGGCGGACTACGGTCATTGTGAAAAAATGCAGTGCGTTCAGTTTCATTCTGTGAGTTCCACAGTTTGACTAAATATAGTAATTTCGCCTTACGTGACTTGTTTATTCTTTCTTTCTTTCTCCCTTCCCTCTCCCTATGTCTTTCTCTTTCTTTCCATCTCTCTCTACATCTGTCTGTCTCTCTTTGTGTCCGTATCAAAGTCTCTCTCTCTTATCTTTTTTGCTCTCTTTCTATCTATCTCACCTTTCGCTCTCTCTTGTGTGTGTGTGTGTGTGTGTGTGTAAAGCACCTGTGTGTTTGTGTGTGTGTGTGTGTGTGTGTGTGTGTGTGTGTGCGTGTGTGTGTGTTTTATGTGTGTGTGTGTGTGTGTGTGTGCGCGCGCACGTGTGTTTGTGTGTGTGTGTTGGTGTAAGGTTGTGCATGTGTGTGTATACATATGTGCGCGCGTGTGTGGGTGTGTGTGTGTCTGGGTGTGTATGTGTCTGGGTGTATGTAAGTGCATGTTTGTGTGTGTGTGTGTGTGCGTGTTGTTTGTGTGTGTGTGTGTGTGCGTGTGTGTCTCTTAGGTGGTTCACAACCGTATTGAACTTTTCGCTTGACATCAAGCTTGATTTGGGACACATGGCTGATGTATCTGCCTCCACTTGCAGTGTGTGCCTAATCCTCTCCATCATGTATCAGTTAAACGAATGAAGAGAGAATGAAGCAATCAAGAGAGAATGAAGCAATAAAACTAACTTGAGCCTATGTCAATAGAGCTCAGCAGTAATACAACAAGTCGCGTAAGGCGAAAATACAATATTTAGTCAAGTAGCTGTCGAACTCACAGAATGAAACTGAACGCAATGCCATTTTTCAGCAAGACCGTATACTCGTAGCATCGTCAGTCCACCGCTCATGGCAAAGGCAGTGAAATTGACAAGAAGAGCGGGGTAGTAGTTGCGCTAAGAAGGATAGCACGCTTTTCTGTACCTCTCTTTGTTTTAACTTTCTGAGCGTGTTTTTAATCCAAACATATCATATCTATATGTTTTTGGAATCAGGAACCGACAAGGAATAAGATGAAAGTGTTTTTAAATTGATTTGGACAATTTAATTTTGATAATAATTTTTATATATTTAATTTTCAGAGCTTGTTTTTAATCGGAATATAACATATTTATATGTTTTTGGAATCAGCAAATGATGGAGAATAATATAAACGTAAATTTGGATCGTTTTATAAATTTTTATTTTTTTTTACAATTTTCAGATTTTTAATGACCAAAGTCATGAATTAATTTTTAAGCCACCAAGCTGAAATGCAATACCGAAGTCCGGGCTTCGTCGAAGATTACTTGACCAAAATTTCAACCAATTTGGTTGAAAAATGAGGGCGTGACAGTGCCACACACGCACACACGCACACACACACACACGCACACACACACATACACCACGACCCTCGTTTCGATTCCCCCTCGATGTTAAAACATTTAGTCAAAGCTTGACTAAATGTAAAAAAGGAGCTGAATTGTAATCAAAAACGTTGTTGGGGTATATTTCGGAACATTCCTGTATTTGAAACTTTTCACTTCCAGCGTGCGATGTGTGTGTGTGGTAGGGACTTACTTTGTGACAGATCGTCCAAATGCGCAAGTATAAGAGCTGCGCGTTTTAACGATTCTTGTATTCTTTGGGTAATCTTTGCATCGATCAAACGCGCACACATTGTCGATCCACCAAACGCGCAGCGCGATCGCGCAGATCGATCAAACGTGCCTAAAATATATATATCTACTTAACTTCTATCTTTCAAAGTCCCTTTAATCTTTGATATTGTCCTAATTATATTTAGGTTTGCATAGAAGTCAATGATTAGGCTGGATGGCTGCATATTATTGTGTTATTTACGATAATGCTTCGAACTGACCAAAGCGTCTAATTGATTTTGGCCGGTTTTATTGTATCGTTGAGAGAAATTGATTCTCACAAACTTATCTTTGTCTTTTTGTTCATTGATTGTGTTGTCATTTTTGTATCATTACATATCCCGTACCTATGTTGCATATGATTTTAGTTTGTTTATAAAGATTTGGTTGTAATAAGTGATGCTTGGTTTCTCTGCGAAGATTCAGAATTTAAGTACACAGGTAGCCTACAAATTTGCCCATTTTCCCAGTTTAGAGAGTTTTGTAATTTTCTGCACTGGAGTTGGTTCAGTGCCTTCACTAGGACCATTGTGTTTGTATCGTACTAAATTAATATAAGTTTTTACGAAATGTTATCTATTGCAATGGAAAGCTAAAGGACGTAGCTTTAATTTGATGTATTGTTTGCCATTGGTTATGCATTTGTTTAAATAACTGAGGGTAAAGCTAGTGTATGAAACACAGATTTCGTGTTTCTGGCCGTATTCAGGCCGATTTTCATCCCCGCTGGACGGTGCTTTCTATGCGGTCCGCGCCTGGGCTTGAAGTATAGATGTTACAGGCAATCCGTGAAGTTAGGAAATTCGCGTATTTCCTGATTCATTTAGGAAATTCATGTAATTCGTAAACAGCTCAGGAAATACATGAATTTCCTAAAATATTTAGGAAATTCACGTATTTCCTAAAATAAAACGCCAACAATTACATGGATTTCCTGATCTATAAATACACCCAAACGAAGGGCGCCGAATACTTGTGTGAAATACTTTTTTCCCCCGACACGTGAGACTTTTATTATGCACGAAATGTGAACTATTCACGAATTTCCTGAAAAGAAGAGACGATTTGTACTCGGACTATGAATTTGTTGTCAATCTGCCAGGAAGTTGAACAAGTGTTCACAAGTTAGTAAAATGTGTTGTGTTTACTTTTATAATGCTCGTTTTTTAATCCCAATAATATGATCGAGAGTAGTATAAATGCATTTTTTTAAAACTGTTTCTCCGTGCCATGGAAGTCTCGCAAAAACAAATGCTGATCCAAGCAGATGTTATTGTGACTGAATCAAGATGGCGCAAGTTTACTTGATGATGATGATTCTTAAAATTTGTTTCCCACAGGAACTAGAGCCTATTAGGGTCATGAGGTGTTTATGTTGATTATGCTAATTGTTTTAGTCCAATATGTTCATATGATCGAGAATAGTAAAATTTTTGTGAATAAGTGCATTTTTACATTTAGTCAAATTTTAACTAAATGGTTTTTTTATTTTTTTTATTCTCTTTTGGTGAATTTTTTATTTTTTTTATTTTTTTACATACATATAATTCTGTACATTACAGGACATCACTTAACCAAAAGGACAGATCCATATAACCGAAAAACACTTGAACAATTACAACATACATGGGGTGGGAGGATGGGTGGGGGGGGGGGGATGTTCAGAGCTTGGTGGTCGCAGTATCAAAAGGTTTTGAAAAAGAAAAAGAAAAAAAAAAAGAAAAAAATCAAGGGTTACATCAAAGCATGCATATACAGGCGCCAATCCTTGTGAAATTTATCTACTGTATTATTTACAACTGCGTTATACTTTTCACAAATAAATCTTTGCTTAAAATTTCTACTAAACGTCTGAAAATGAGGGGTCTTTTTTTTGGAAATATATACATGGTGTTTGGCACAGATTACTAACACATCAAAAGCTTTATCGGTGTTCGGCACTCCAAGAAGAACCAGTTCTTTAGACAGTTTTAAATTGTCGCAATGGGTGCAGTTCGCCTTTAGCCAATTTACAAATTCTATCCAAAAAGTCTGCACTTTATCACACTCCCAAAACATATGTAAAAGGGTTTCTTCATTTCTACCGCAAAATGTACACAATGACGTATCCACAATTTTTCGCAAAAATAGAAACCGTTCTGTGGGCAAAATTCTGTACAATAGTCGGTACTGGAACCATCTCAGACAAGTGTCTTTTGTTGTTTTAAAAACATGTTAAAAAATAGCCTTCTTATCTAACAAACAATCTAAGTTTTGACTAAATGTTAAATAACATAGAGGGGGAATCGAGACGAGGGTCGTGGTGTATGTGTGTGTGTGTGTGTTCGCGCGTGTGTGTGTGTGTGTGTGTGTGTGTGTCTGTCTGTCTGTCTGTCTGTCTGTCTGTCTGTCTGTGCGTGTGTGTGTGTAGAGCGATTCAGAGTAAACTACTGGACCGATCTTTATGAAATTTTACATGAGAGTTCCTGGGTATGATATTCCCAGACTTTTTTTCATTTTTTCGATAAATGTCTTTTATGACGTCTTATCCGGCTTTTCGTAAACGTTGAGGCGGCACTGTCACACCCTCATTTTTCAATCAAATTGATTGAAATTTTGGCCAAGCAATCTTCGACGAAGGCCGGACTTCGGTATTGCATTTCAGCATGTAGGCTTAAAAATTAATTAATGACTTTGGTCATTAAAAATCTGAAAGTTGTAATTAAAATTATTTTTTTATAAAACGATCCAAAATAACTTTTATTTTATTTTTCATCATGTTCTGATTCCAAAAACATATAAATATGTTATATTCGGATTAAAAACAAGCTCTGAAAATTAAAAATATAAAAATTATGATTAAAATTATATTTCCGAAATCGTTTTAAAAACAATTTCATCTTATTCCTTGTCGGTTCCTGATTCCAAAAACATATAGATATGATATGTTTGGATTAAAAACACGCTCAGAAAGTTAAAACGAAGAGAGGTACAGTAAAGCGTGCTATGCAGCACAGCGCAACCGCTACCGCGCTAAACAGGCTCGTCACTTTCACTGCCTTTTGCACTAGCGGCAGACTACGGTCATTGTGAAAAAATGCAGTGCGTTCAGTTTCATTCTGTGAGTTCCACAGCTTGACTAAATTTAGTAATTTCGCCTTAGCGACTTGTTTAAACTGTGCCATGGAAGTCTCGAGTGTAAAAACAAATGCTGATTTTACTTTTGTCCTGCATTATTTTGTTTAAAGGCATATGTACGCGCTCCCGTGTTTACAAAGTGTAGTTTGCCCATAATCGATGTCAAACGCACCATAAGACCATGTAATGACGATATGTCGCCATGCGCGGACCATATACATGCATTACAGCTTGTTCTAGCCTCTGAAAAAGTGAGGATGTCAACAAAGACGCGGAGTTATTTCCCTTGCGTCAACGTTCCCTCTGTTGGCAAATCTATAAATAGGACGATCTAGATCAAAATAAAAATTCAAATATCTCAACATTTAAGGGGTCCTAGACCACAATATCTTGCAGGGAACTTAATTTAGCATGTCTCCAGCTGTTGGTAAAGCAATTAGCGTGTATAGTCATCGAGTACATATGGCTTTAAACTGTTTCACCGTGCCATGGAAGTCTCGCGTGTATAAACTAATGCTGATTCAAGCAGATTTTATTGTGACTGAAGAAAGATGGCTCAAGTTTACTTGATGATGATGATTCTTAAAATGTTTGTCCCACAGGAACTAGAGCCTATTGGGGACATGAGGTGTTTATGTGCTAAAAAGTTTACTTTGATTATGCTAATTGTTTTAGTCCAATATGTTCATATGATCGAGAGTAGTACAATTTTGTGAATGAGTGCATTTTTTTAAACTGTTTCCCCGTTTTATTAAATAATAATTGAATAAATGTAGCAAAATGAAAGGGACTATTTCTCATTTCTTTACAATTTTCGTGCATCGTTTGGGTGTATTTATAGATTAGGAAATCCATGTAATTGTTGGCGCTTTATTTTAGGAAATACGTGAATTTCCCAACTCTTTTAGGAAATTCATGTATTTCCTAAGCTGTTTAGGAAAAACATGTATTTCCTAAATGAATCAGGAAATACCCGAATTTCCTAACTTCACGGATTGCCTGTAACATAGACACGAACCCCGGCATAAGCATCAAGTTCATTCGCTCATAGCAGCTGAACACCTCACTACATTTGCTTCTCTGTCTACAGGTTTTGCCTTCGGCATCTACGTTTGGCTTGCATTGTTTTCTTGTACAACGAATACAAAGTTGAAACAAGACGCTTGGACTTGGGCTTCGTCCTTACAACATTCCACTCCTCCACTACATATAGTCTGTTTCAATGACTTTCAGCAGTTTTTATCATAATAAATCGAGATAACTAGATGCTTTGAAAGAAATTTGGTGCACTAAACAGTTTTCCTGGTCACGAATCATTGTGTGAAACTTTCTTTACAACTTTCTTTCATGAAGTGTACATATTTTTCTAGAAATAGACGTGTCCCCTGTTTTGAGCGAACACTGTTGGTGCACTACCTCTGTTTTTAAATAAATTCCAAAAAATACACAACGGCCATAATTTAACTTTATTTGAATGAATTTCAAATTTAAAAACATTGTTTTAAAGTGCAGATTTAAAACAATCATTTTATGAAGAATTTGAGAAAACAGTTGGCCTGGTTATACCTACATAATGAAACTGAACGCACTGCATATTTTTGACCAAGACCGTATAGCATCGTAAGTCCCCCGCTCGTGGAAAAGGCAGTGAAATTGACATGCGAGTTTAGCGCGGTAGTGGTTGCGCTGAGCAAGATAGCACCCTTTTCTGTATTTCTATTCTTTTTAACTTTCTGAGCTTATTTTTAATCCAAACATAACATATCTATATGGTTTTGGAATCAGGAACCGACAAGGAGTAAGATGAAATTGTTTTTAAATCGATATTCGTAAATTTGATTTTAATCATAATATTCATATTTTCAGAGCTTGTTTTTAATCCAAATATAACATATGTATATGTTTTTGGAATCCAAAAAATAACGAAGAATAAGATAACATTATTTTTGGATCGATATATATAAAAAAAAATAATTTTAATTACAATTTTCAGATTTTTAATGACCGAACGCATTAATTAACTGTTAAGCCTCCAAGCTAAAAGGCAATACCAAAGTCCGGCCTTTGTCGAAGATAGCTTAACTAAAATTTCATTCAATTTGGTTAAAAAATGAGGGCGTGACAGTGCCGCCTCAAATGTCAATAAAAGCCGGATATGACGTCATCAAAGACATTTATTCAAAAAAAGAAAAAATTATCTGGGATTATTATCTGAAAGAATGTTTATGTAAAGTTCCATGAAAATCGATCCAGTGGTTTCCTCTGAATCGATCTACAGACACACACGCATATACACACCCATACATACACCACGACCTTCGTCTCGATTCCCCGTCTATGTTACAACATTTAGTCAAAACTTGCCTAAATGTAAAAAGTATAACGATGTTGAGTTTCTGGAACAGTCGAACCTGCCCTGGTGACAACCTCTCAACGAGCATCTGCCCATTAGGACAATCCCGTTTTTTTGTGTCTGTGTAATTCACCTTGACACAACCACCACCTGTCTTAACGGCCACTTTTGGGTGGTCGTTATAAACAGCTTCGACTGAACTTGGAATTACGACATTCGTAAAATGAGCGAGCTGAGTGTGTTAGGAGTGTGTGTGTGTATTTGTGTGTGTGTGTGTGTGTGTGTGTGTGTGTGTGAGAGAGAGGGAGAGAGAGAGAGAGAGAGAGAGAGAGAGAGAGAGAGAGAGAGAGAGAGAGAGAGAGAGAGAGAGAGAGAGAGAGAGAGAGAATCACACATACACACACAAACGCACACACACACACACATACATAAACACACAGACATACACACACACACACACACACACACACGAACTAACACACATAGAGATTGGACCTTCAGACCTACAGATAATACCCTTGAAACCCATACAGCCAGCCAGCCAGCCAACCAGAGAAACGATCACTTTCCTGCAACCCACCTGATCTGGGTGAGGTAGTTCAGGAGGTTTCACCATCCTAATATTTTGAGCGTTCCAGAGAAGCGCTGCGCTCTTTTCTTGGTACTTCGCATTTGTTGTCATTCGACAAGGCATTTCCGGACAGGTGCGCAGGCGCACAGGCTCCGGAAGTTTTGGAAGGTATCCCACTGGTGCCATCCACATGATCAGCTTGGGTGGCCTCCCCTTAACATCCGGGCGTTGCAGGAGGGTCGATACGTTGAAATCCCATTGGATAGCGTGGGG
>NC_090253.1:20109717-20139636 GCF_037325665.1 Littorina saxatilis | reverse complement strand
GTCCGTCCCTGCCATAGCCCGCGGCGGGTAGTTCCGGTTGTTTTGTTTACGTCCAAAATGGCTGAACGAGAGAAGAAGATAAGTGGTGGAGGGAAACGTTACTGTGTCTGCTGTTCAAACTACGTGGGCAAAAAAGTTGAAGGGCGGATTGTCATGCGGTTCCATTTTGCAAACACAAACAGGAACTCCCTGCCGTTCCAGGGGCGCAACTCTGTCCGGCTATTGCGTTAGTTTTGAGACAGTGCTATACTTTGGACCCCCTCATAACGATCCCTCCCTATCTCTCTCCAAGTTACGACCAGGTTATTTCTGTTTCACGATTTCTTTGTGCAACAACATTAAAAAAATGACCTTAATTGTCTCCTTTAATTATGCTTTGATGATCGGAAGAGACCA
The DNA here is from genome assembly GCF_037325665.1 of Littorina saxatilis. Lineage (NCBI taxonomy): Eukaryota > Metazoa > Mollusca > Gastropoda > Littorinimorpha > Littorinidae > Littorina > Littorina saxatilis. The sequence goes on along the minus strand of NC_090253.1, from coordinate 20,139,240 downwards.
TCCAATCACAGCCCCCGAATTCCCCCACGTGTCCATCAGAATAGCTATATATTATTTTATTAACACATTCTATTTCGGCAACATGATCTTTTGTTGGCTATTAATTAATTTTATTATATCGTTCGGAGAAAATTGATACCCTGTAGGCATTATTTTGAACCTGAGAACCGCTGAAAGACGACGGTTTTAGTTCTCTCTCTCTCTCTCTCTCTCTCTCTCTCTCTCTCTCTCTCTCTCTCTCTCTCTCTCTCTCTTTCTCTCTCTCTCTCTCTCTCTCTCTCTCTCTCTCTCTCTCTCTCTCTCTCTCTCTCTCAAGAGCTAGCAATTTTCAAAGAATATAATTCTGCGTGGTTTATCTTTCCCCTGAGCCATCGCGAACCCGTGTGATCCTTTTTTCACAATGTAGTCGTCAGTTTGTGATTTTAATGCGACTCGCTGTTAGCTTATCTGCAATAGCACGTTATTGAGTACCTCTGAATCTAAACACAACAAACGCCTACGATTCACACGAACTAGAACGGTGACAGTTGACTGTTCAGAGGAACGGGCGCTAGGCACAAACGTCGTCTGCTACGAGAAAGTCGGTTTGCGTGACACGTTTCCGGGCTTTTCTTTTTTCAAACTTTCAAAACTTCGAATTGTACTGATCTTGTCTTGATGAAAAAAGAATTATTTCATGATTTAAGAATGTTTGTGTAACAAGCTGTCAATTTATTATCTACATTTTAAAAGTTAGTTCCAGCGCCAAAACGAGGCGCCTGATTTGCTGATCAGAGGGTCGACCCACGAAAATAAATTCTTTAAAAATTGCTCGCTTTTACGTAGGGCACCTAGGATGTTCTCAAGCGGTGAGTGTTTAAACCAGGGGCGGACGAGGGGGGGAGCACAGGGTGCTCGTGCACCGGCCCCCTCCAGCAAAAAAAAAAAAAATTGGAAAGCTGATTCTATGACCATTTATAAGTTCAAATGGCACCAAATGGCACCATTTTGCTTCTTTGAGCCAAAATTTTTTCCGGGGGGGCATGCCCCCGGACTCCCCTAGCAAATTCGGGCGCTTCGCGCCCATCACATTCACTTTCGATTCAAAGTGCACCCCCCCCTTACAAAGCAACTGTTCCGCCCCTGTAAACGAAAGTGTGTGTAAAAGCCTAACAGTATCTGTGATGGTTTACGGGAGGCTTACTGTGCCTTTAATCTATTGAATGAATGGCACCATGACTGTGCATGAATACCGTTCGGGTAAATACTGTTGGTGTTTATTATCAAAAAGGTAACCCCCTTTTGCTGTTTCTGAAAAAAATGTCGAACCCTGAAGAAGAAGAAGAAGAAGAAGAAGAAGAAGCTGTTTCTGAATAATGCCAGTGTTAAGTAGAAAAACAATGACCAATTTGGCGAGTAAATGGTGTCACTTTTTTTTCTTCTAAAATTGTTATGCATTGTTCGATTTGCGGCCAGAAGTGAAGTATTCGTTAAGATATTTTTTGTCGGTAAACAATTCAATTTAAGAGATTGCCGCTATTATACACTAAGGTGAAACACGTGTACACCCGCAAATACACACACACACACACACACACACGCACACACATAATACGCACACACACACACACACACACTCACACACACACACATACGCACACACACACATACGCACACACACACACTCACACACACGCACACACACACACTCACACACACGCACACACACACACACATACGCACACACACACACACACTCACACACACACACACACACACACACACACACACACACACACACACACACACACACACTCATGCACTCACTCACACCAATTTGATGTTTTTAAACCTTTTTAATATACTGGACATAAGAAGTACAAAATACCTACTTTCAAGCAACATTGTTCTCCTGAAATAATCCCACGAAAAAAAGACACTTCTTACCACACTATGTGTGATCATAATGTATTATCAATACACGAGGGCTCTGGGGCCCCTGGACTCTAGGGATCATCACAACTCCACTGAGGGAGTCCACGGACCATCGAAAAATTGGACGTGTGAGTCCTGGGACCCTGGACTCTATAGCTAGGGATCATCACAACTCCACTGAGGGAGTCCACGGACCCTCGAAAAATTGAACGTGTGAGTCCTGGGACCCTGGACTCTAGGGATCATCACAACTCCACTGAGGGAGTCCACGGACCCTCGAAAAATTGAACGTGTGAGTCCTGGGACCCTGGACTCTAGGGATCATCACAACTCCACTGAGGGAGTCCACGGACCCTCGAAAAATTGAACGTGTGAGTCCTGGGACCCTGGACTCTAGGGATCATCACAACTCCACTGAGGGAGTCCACGGACCCTCGAAAAATTGAACGTGTGAGTCCTGGGACCCTCCAGGTTGGACGTCCGTGGGGAGCCCTGGCATGTGTGTGCGTGCACACGCGTATTTGTGTGTCTGTGTTTTCTTGTGTATGTGCGAATGTATGTCTGTTTATTTAAGGGTAGAGATGGCACGGAAATTAAGATTTGTTACTTTGGACAAAAAATTACTATTTTTTTCAAGGTCCTCGATAAAAAAATAAATAAGAACAAGTCGCGTAAGGCGAAATTACTACATTTAGTCAAGCTGTGGAACTCACAGAATGAAACTGAACGTAGTCCGCCGCTAGTGCAAAAGGCAGTGAAAGTGACGAGCCTGTTTGGCGCGGCAGCGGTTGCGCTGTGCTTCATAGCACGCTTTACTGTACCTCTCTTCGTTTTAACTTTCTGAGCGTGTTTTTAATCCAAACATATCATATCTATATGTTTTTGGAATCAGGAACCGACAAGGAATGAGATGAAATAGTTATTGAATCGATTTCGGAAATTTAATTTTAATAATAATTTTTATATTTTTAATTTTCAGAGATTGTTTTTAATCCAAATATAACATATGTATATGTTTTTGGAATCAGAAAATGACGAAAAATAAGACGAAATTATTTTTGGATCGTTTAATAAAAAAATAATTTTAATTACAAGTTTCCGATTTTTAATGACAAAACTCACTCATTAGTTTTTAAGCCACCAAGCTGAAATGCAATACCAAACCCCGGCCTTCGTCGAAGATTGATTTGCCAAAATTTCAATCAATTTAGTTGAAAAATGAGGGTGTGACAGTGCCGCCTCAACTTTTACAAAAAGCCGGATATGACGTCATCAAAGGTATTTATCGAAAAAAAGAAAAAAAAACATCCGGGGATATCATACCCAGGAACTCTCATGTCAAATTTCATAAAGATCGGCCCAGTAGTTTAGTCTGAATCGCTCTACACACACACACAGACACACACACACACATACACCACGACCCTCGTCTCGATTCCCCCCTCTATGTTAAAACATTTAAGTCAAAACTTGACTAAATGTAAAAAAGAGGGCTTTTTTTTACCTTTAAAGTAATATATCAAGGACTTATGGGTCAGAATTGACATTTTTTGCGACTTTTGGGGGCAAAACATGTAGTTAATGGGACACATTTATCTTCCAGAAAAATAAAGATTTTGAAATGTGTTTTTTTATCACTCTGAACTGGCCAGAGATCGCACAAAATTTGGGTTCTCAGCATGTTAGGTACTTTGAACACAATAGAATCATTGTGCGAAGTAATTTTGCCATTGTCAACCTCTTTCTTGCAATAAAGCAACCATTTTCAAAATGTGTTAGTAACGTTTGACACCATTTTGAAAACTGTTGACGCTTTTTTCTCGGAATATTTTTGTGATCATCAGTGCCGTCATTGGAACATATTCATCTTCTGGACTATCTTCTTGCTCTTTTTTGTATTTTCACCAGAAAAGGTTTTTTCCCAGTACCAGAGAGACGTTTTACCAAGAAATTAGTTTAGAAATATTGTCAAACTACAAAAACTTCATTTTGTGCATATCTACCCAGAAAATAAAATCTGTTCATAAATTTGAAAAAGTTGCTCTGTTGTTGCATCAAGGGACCTTTTTCGATTTAAATCAAACATACTGCAAAGTTCTATCTTCATTTTTCTGGAAGATGAATCTGTCAAAAAAACTACATGTTTTATCAAAACAATGTCACAATGAACGTCCATTTTGACCCATAGTTCATTCATCGAATCAAATATCACTTGGCAAAAACATTTTTTTCTGAAAATTTTTATTAAGAACCTTGAAACAAAACTTGATAATCTTGCGAGAAAACATAACTTAATTTCCGTGTCATTTCTGCCCTTAAAGGCACAGTAAGCCTCCCGTAAACCATCACAGAGCTCCCCGAGCGTCTACATACAGTACAACTCAAGCATACTTCCATTTGAACGCTCACCGAACGGGAACATCCTGGCTGCTTTCTGTCGAGCGTGAGAAATGTTCAAAGAATTTATTTTCGTGGACTTACTCCTCTACAACAATGGCGCCTCGTTTTGGTGCTGGACGGCTGTTATGAATATTCAATACCGGAAATCACGCCCGGACAGTAAGCCTCCCGTAAACCATCACAGATACTGTCAGGCTTTTACACATAGTACAAACACCCTTCCATTTGAACGCTCACCAAACGGGAACATCCTAGGTGCCCAACGTAAAGAGCGAGCAATTTTTAAAGAATTAATTTTGCAGATTGTCTCGAACACTTTTTGGACCCATCCTGAACTCAGGTCAAACATGAGTTACTTCCCTTCGGGTCTCATTCTATCGATGTAAACTGGCCATAGCCGTGGATCGATGATTATCAGAATGTTTTTGGACCGTGGTGCGTTTTTGCGCTAGACCTAACTTTTAAAATCTAAATAATAAATTGACAGCTTGTTACACAAACATTTTTTAATCATAAAAGAATTCTTTTTTCATCAAGACAAGATCAGTACAATTCGAAGTTGTGAAAGTTTGAAAAAAGAAAAGCCCAGAAGCAGGGTCACGCAAGGGTCGTAGCAGACGACGGTTTATGCATATCGCCGTTCATCTCAACAGTCAAAACCCATCGCCAGAGTTCTTGTGAACCACAGCCGTTTGTTTCGTGCATAAAAACGTGCTATTGTAGATAAGCTCACATCGAGTCGCATTCAAATGACTAACTGACGACTACATTGTGAAAAAGGGAAACTGGATCACACGGGTTCACGATGGCTCAGGGGTAAGATAAACCACGCAAAAATAAATTCTTTGAAAATTGTTCGCTCTTTACGGGGGTGTCACTAAAACTCGAAAAGACGCGAAAAGACACGAAAAGACGCGAAAAGACGCGAAAAGACGCGAAAAGACGCGAAAAGACACCTTCTTGTAACAATCACCTCCTTACTTTTCTTTTCTTTATTTGGTGTTTAACGTCGTTTTCAACCATTCAAGGTTATATCGCGACGGGGAAAGGGGGGAGATGGGATAGAGCCACTTGTCAATTGTTTCTTGTTCACAAAAGCACCAATCAAAAATTTGCTCCAGGGGCTTGCAACGGAATTCGCTATCTCTTAAATGAGGCTTTGATCTGAGCGCATCAAACATTCCCACACGAACGTGTTATCAGCGGCTACCCCGGGTAACTCATAAAAGTTACGCAACTGACCACACGCCAGCTGAGCTGGTATTCTATCCATCCGATCCGACAAAGGAATTAACATCTACTTGACAAAACGCCGATTCCCCCAACATACCCAGTCAAGCTGGCGGCACATTACATTACGACCACCTGGGGCCCAAGCGATCCGTTTATGGCGAGCTTTTCACAAATGACCGCCCACTTCAAACAGATAAAAACTTCCTTCACCCAAAGGAGACTGTTAATTGTGTGCAGCTGGCTGGACACGGCTAGCGAATACCAACACACATCCACACACACACCCTCGTATACACACACACGCACACACAAGCTCATACACACTTACACACACTTACACACACACACACACACACACACACACACACACACACACACACACACACACACACATGCGAGAGAGAGAGAGAGAGGAAGAGAGAGAGAGAGGAAGAGAGAGAGAGAGGAAGAGAGAGAGAGAGAGAGAGAGAGAGAGAGAGAGAGAGAGAGAGAGATCTAGAGAGAGTGTGCATGTTTTGATGATTGTTTATATTAAATCACCAATCTCGACTAAAAACAGTTACATGTACCAGGACTTTTCGCGTCTTTTCGTGTCTTTTCGCGTCTTTTCGTGTCTTTTCGCGTCTTTTCGCGTCTTTTCGCGTTTTAGTGACACCGCTCAAAAGGTACTAAAAATTATTTTGTTTACAATATGAAAAATCATTATATACATTCTTAGTGAGCCTTGGTGACGTCAGAATGTAGAAAACTAACAAATCAAGATATATCTTTAGGTGCCGCACATCCCCCCTTGTCAAACCACTCGGTCATGTCCGGATAAGACTTTCTGTATCGGTCTATATTCCATAGCCTTCGACATAACTCGCAATAGGCCACAGCTTCGTAGTGGTAATGCATGAAGGAGATGCGCCCTTTGCTGTCTCTGTGAGGATATTCTTCGTACATGGGAACGTACTGATCCTTGGCGCGAAGAATCTTGAGGTACTCCTCTGGGTTCTTGTCGAGGTGCTGGAGATAGGCGCTGAGATCTTGTATGGTCTTGAAGTCAGCTGTGTTGATGTAGGTGCCTCGTGGAGCGTGTTTCTGTCAACCAAACAAACAATCAATAATCAATCAATGTTTCTAGTAGGAGAGACTGAACAATCAATCGATCGAGCAATCGATCGAGCAATCAATCAATCAATCAATGTTTCTAGAAAAAGAGACGGAACAATCAATCGATCTATAGTCAATGTTTCTTGATAAGAGAGATTAATCAATCAATAAGTCAATCAATCAATCAATCAATTCATGTTTCTAGTCAGAGATACGGAACAATCAATCGATCTATAGATCAACCAATTAATCAGTCAATGTTTCTAGCAAGAGAGATCTATCAATCAATCAATGTATGTTTATGACAAGAGAGAACAATCAATCAGCCGATCTATCAATTATGCATATTGGAGGCATTATGCACAGTGACGCCGAGGTCGTAGCAATTTTCCACGACTCAGTCGTCCGTGTGACAGGGTAAATCTCACGATTGAATCGCGTGTGTGACTGCCCTCTTACTTCTACTGATCAGCGCTTGCCTCGCATTCTAGCGGCCCAACTTGTTGTGTGTTTTCTGTTATTATCCCTACAGCCCTTCAACGATTCGGCTCACTATTTCAGATCTGACAAGGTTTTCACAAATGGGATAAGACCATCCCTTCTCTGGAGGCTTTCGAGAATTTAAGAAAATAATTTGTCACAGAAATACAAACTCTGTACAGGAAGCAGTCTGGCCATGCTTACGTGTATGTTACAGCTCTCATTACATTTAGTCAAGTTTTGACTAAATGTGTTAACGTATCGGGGGAATCGAGACGAGGGTCGTGGTGTATGTGTGTGTGTGTGTGTGTGTGTGTGTGTGTCTGTCTGTCGGTCTGTCTGTCTGTGCGTGTGTGTGCACGTGTGTAGAGCGATTCAGACCAAACTACTGGACCGATCTCTATGAAATTTCACATGAGAGTTCCTGGGAATGATATCCCCGGCACTGCCACACCGTCATTTTTCAATCAAATTGATTGAAATTTTGGCCAAGCAATCTTCGACGAAGGCCGGACTTCGGTATTGCATTTCAGCTTGGTCGCTTAAAAATCAATTAATGACTTTGGTCATTAAAAATCTGAAAATTGTAAAAAAAAAAAAATTTTTTAAAACGATCCAAATTTACGTTCATCTTATTCTTCATCATTTTCTGATTCCAAAAACATATAAATATGTTATATTCGGAATAAAAACAAGCTCTGAAAATTAAAAATATAAAAATTATTATTAAAATAAAATTTCCGAAATCGATTTAAAACACTTTCATCTTATTCCTTGTGGGTTCCTGATTCCAAAAACATATAGATGTGATATGTTTGGATTAAAAACACGCTCAGAAAGTTAAAAAGAATACAGATAAAGAAAAGCGTGCTATCCTTCTCAGCGCAACTACTACCCCGCTCTTCTTGTCAATTTCACTGCCTTTGCATCGAGCGGTGGACTGACGATGCTACGAGTGTACGCTCTTGCTGTAAAAATGTAGTGAGTTCAGTTTCATTCTGTTAGTTCGACAGCTTGACTAAATGTTGTAATTTCGCCTTACGCGACTTGTTTTGTTTTGGTTTTAATGAGAGCTGTAACATGCAAGTTATGCGTGTCGTATCCTTGTATTTTCCAACTAAATAACTTTGAATTGATATATATCCGTCATTTTTACACGTAGAGCCACCAAAATCAAAAGGTGCACTAAGCATAAGCTATTCCACGTCTCCATAACACGAAGTGTGTGCCTGGATGCATATCATTTCAATAAAACAGCTTTGAATGCAAGGTTTTGGTTTCTAACAGCACAACGACATCACACACATATGAATGAAATCAGACACATCAAATGAATTATATATATATATATATCAGACACATCAAATGAATGATATCAGAAACACCAAATGATTGAAATCAGACACATCAAATGAATGAAATAAGACACATCTAACTAATCAGCCTGCATACGAGGTGTCTGAGAGCACCCCCGCACGGAGGGATTCTGCGGGCATCGCAGCTAAAAGAGAAGGACATTTTTTCTCGGACTCGCGAGGCAGATGCCAGACAGTAAAACTTGGTCTTTGAGCTGTTATGAAATCAGACACATCAGATGAATGAAATCAGACACATCAGAGGAATGAAATCAGACACATCAGATGCATGAAATCAGACACATCAGATGCATGAAATCAGACACATCAGATGAATGAAATCAGACACATCAGATGAATTAAATCAGACACATCAGATGCATGAAATCAGACACATCAGATGAATGAAATCAGACACATCAGATGAAAGAAATCAGACACATCAGATAAATGAAATCAGATGAAAGAAATCAGACAATTCAGATGATGAAATCAGACACATCACATAAATGAAATCACCTCATAGCCAGCCCCGCCCCGCACGACCAGGACAAGATCAGCTTCCATGTAGCGGAAGAACTTTTCCGTGATGTACTCCTTACAAAGGGCGTTTTCGAAAGCCAGCAGGAACTTGTAGTTGCTCTCTATGGTCTTGAAGCACTTGTCATCTTCGCTCCTTGCGCACTTGTGAGGTCCGCATTGCCCGTAAATGTGTACTGGGAGGTACTTCTGTAAAATCTTCACGTATCTGAAAAAAGGCAAAACAGTTGAACCTGTCTCTCAACAACGACTACCTGCCCTTTTGACCACCCCAATGGATCCCTAAGGAGTTTATTTCAATGTAATTCTCCTTTCCATAGCGACCACCTGTCCACAGCGACCAGTTTTGGTCGGTTCCTATGGTGGTTGTTGTAGACAGGTTCGGCTGTACTAGGTTAAGGACATATCGCTTCCATTGGACATTTTCATTGGAAATTATCATGACTGTGCACATACACAGACCTATTCAGGCTTTTACGTGGAATAAGAGTGTTGTTACACACGCTCGCTATCTCTGACGATTTGTCAAATTAACTTCAAAACAGATGGAGAGAGAAAGAGGGAGAGACGGAGAGAGACACAGACAGACAGATAGACAGAGAGAGAGAGAGAAAGAGAGGGGGGGGAGAGAGAGACAGACAGAAAGAGAGAGGGGGGAGAGAGAGGGAGCGAGAGAGAGGGGGAGAGACAGAGAAAGAGAGAGGCGTTCAGACACTGACAGAGACAGAAACAGACGGACAGAGTGGAAACACTCACTCACTCATCCCTGCGGCTTGTCGTTTTGCAATGACTAACCATCCAGGCAGCCATCTGTGTTTTTCTGGCCAAAATGGTGGTGTAATTTTTTACGACGGGAGCAGGTCGCTTTGATAAGTATCCGTACATGTCCAGGATATCAGAATCAAACCTGTTTGACATTTGAATCACAAAGTTTATGGAACAAAATTAGACAAGTATTGTCCGGACTCTCTTTTTCTATCTGTCTGTCTGTTTGCAATGTTCGAGTTGTCACTTGCGTTACTTAATTATCAGTATTTGTCAGAATCATGATGAAAGCACGCCAGCAACAAGCTGCAGCATAATTAAGGTTACATTTAGCATACATTTTTATTTGTTCATTTGCGTTCACACGCGAACCATGTAACGCTCATGTTTTCCATTTTTGTAAATATGTCTTCTTATTTTTTTACGAGAAAAAAAACACCCAGGGTTTTAGGGAATAAAACAGCGTTTAATATTCTCCGGGGCCTATAAATTGCCACATATTTTCTCCTTTTTTTCTTTGTACCATTTCTTTAGGCCCCCCCCAAAAAAATAGTCTGTTTACGGTAACATAGACCAAAAAAATAGGGTCGGTAGGTCGGGATATATTTTTTTTCCCCCAAAAATCATATTTGTACGTTATTTGGCCCAAAAAAACCAAATATATCTATATATATATATATATACGACTTGTGTCTGTGTGTCTGTGTGTCTGTGTGTGAGTTCGCGATGCACGGCCAAAGTTCTCGATGGATCTGCTTCAAATTTGGTGGGCATATTCAGGTAGACCCGGGACAGGACACAACCTGGTCGATATTTCAACACGTGCTCTCAGCGCGCAGCGCTGAACCGATTTTGGTTCCACCTCAGCTATTTTGGTTCCACCTCAGCTACCCGGGCCCCCATACCGACACACCAAAGCCAAAGTTCTCGGTGGATCTTTTTCAAATTTGGACACCGTATTCAGCTACACCCCGGACACAATATCATCGATGAGATATTTCAACACGTGCTCTCAGCGCGCAGCGCTGAACCGATTTTGGTTTTTGTGTTCATTTCACCATTATAAGTAACTCTTCCTTATCTTCTCATCTTCTCCAGGTTTTCAGCGTTTACCTCCCTTCCTTCGTATGGTGCACTATAGTATGAGTGGGGTGTCTTCGGATATTCCCGGCGTTCTGTTACTATTTTTAGAAGGTCACCGCAGTGTCCAGAACGTAAATTGGACCCGTAAATTATCCTCACTGTAAAAGTGCAAAGGTCGAATCAATTTATAGCCACGCGAAAAATACACTGTCATCTATCTCTCTATAGATACGGCTTCTCTGTGTTTGTGTGTGTGTGTGTGTGTGTGTGTGTGTGTGTGTGTGTGTGTGTCTCTCTCTATGTGAGCAACACCTGGGGATTGTTCAGTTCTGTTTGTGATGTGGTCTGGCGGCTTTTGTGTATTTGTATGTACTGGCCTTCCTTTGAAAAGCCATAACAGTTCAAAAGGGCTTACAGATAAGCTATAAATTGCTCAATCCTGTTTGAGTGGAGTTCGCCTCCAAAGGTGATTAACACGGTTACATTCGTCGACAAGGATGGGACTCGATATGGTCAGGAATGGCATTATGGCCACTGAATCATTTTCGTGCTGTTCCCATTCCACGAATCTGGGAGGGACCTAAGCTTGGCGGGTCCATTGTTCGGACCCGGCGAAGCCGGCGTACGGCTCTAAGTACTTCTTCCCGGCGAAGCCGGCTACCCGGCGAAGCGGGTATTCATTCTAGTATATATATATATATATTTATTTTTTTTCCCAAATGCCAAAAAAAAGTCTAGGGTCGCGCGAAAAAAATAGGGTCGGTCGGGTTACCGTAAACAGACTATTTTTTTTGTTGGCCTTATCATGCAATTGCTTGGAAATTCGAGTCGTTCATGTTGTAAAATTCCGCAACTCTCTAAATAAAGCAAGCTGAAATCTAGAACTCTTTAAGAGACAACAAGTAGAAATCGCGACAATAAAAAAAAAATAAAAAGACTAAAAATACCTCAAAAACAAGATAACATCGTGTAATCTATGTAGAACTCTTGAAATAAATACAAGCTAACGTGCACTGGGGCACGTCCAAATGTTTCTAAGAAGACAAATTTCATCTTCTGTCACGTCAAACAAACAAAACGAACTGACCTGAAGGACATTGTCCAGTTGAAGACTGACCGCCAGGCGGACGTACGGTAGTTTGACCTTGCCATTTGACTGGGTGTTGGCCTTTCTTGGTTGTGAAAAATGAATACCTGCAGTAAAAAATAAAAATAAAAAAAAAGTCGCGTGAGGAGAAATTACTACATTTGGTCAAGCTGTCGAACTCACATAATGTAGACATAACCAAGCTAAGAGAAGGTAACTCTCGCGGAAAATAGGAAGTCCCCGAAACAGGGAGACAAAATAACACTCTTTCACCTTGTGCAGTTAGGCAGTTCGAACATGTGTTTTGCGTTGTTTTTGGTGTTACAAACTGACCTACGATTAAAGAGCAGACATCGGCCTCGAAGTGCACCGCAATTTTGAAGAATGCGTAGCCTTTTCTTATTGAGTATTTTTTCTGCAAAAAATGTTCAGGGTCATCAAGACTTAAACAATAGAGTGCACCTTGCTGAAAACACGATTTCTTGGTGGTTCGTTCTTTACTCTTACCGTCATGATCACTTACATTAGCACCAGAGTGTGCGAAAGACTCAGAAATGCAGATGAAACACACCAACCTCGCTATTTCGGAGCTATTTTTAGCGTTCTCAGTCACTAATTATTTTTCGATCAAATGCTTACGTAAACCCATAACGTCGACAAAAGATGTTCGAATTTGTCACGGTTTGCAACAATGTTCATCAAATGAGTGTACAAATAACGAAGCTACTGTAATTAGGAAAATTTCTTAATTCGCTGAATAACAATCATGGGTTCTTTCATACGTTAAATCGGGAAAGTAATATCTAGCATTATACAGAATAATTATTGTTCATAAAGCTAAAAACACACTAAAGTCATTTTCAAAAACTATATATAGCCAAGTGCACTTCGCTACCCTAAACACTCTAACCATCGTATAGTGAAACAGCCTAGTACAGTACAAACGGAATCACCCACCCCGTAGCAGACGATATGATGATGCGCGCCCACCTTGCTGGCGCAAATTCTAACAAAATACCTTTCTAAGCATATATATATCTACTTAACTTCCATCTTTCAAAGTCCCTTTAATCTTTGATATTGTCCTAATTATATTTAGGTTTGCATAGAAGTCAATGATTAGGCTAGATGGCTGCTTATTATTGTGTTATTTACAATAATGCTTCGAACTGACCAAAGCGTCTCATTGATTTTGGCCGGTTTTATTGTATCGTTGAGAGAAATTGATTCTCACAAACTTATCTTTGTTTTTTTGTTCATTGATTGTGTTGTCATTTTTGTATCACTATTACATATCCCGTACCTATATTGCATATGATTTTAGTTTGTTTATAAAGATTTGGTTGTAATAAGTGATGCTTGGTTTCTCTGCGAAGATTCAGAATTTAAGTACACAGGTACTCGCGCCGGAATTTAGCCGATTCCATTTACTTTCGGGCTTTGCCGCTTCGTACTAAGTCACTGTATAATTTTCCCCCATGTAACGCATATCATAATGTGTATGCTTTATGAATTTGCCCATTATCCCAGTTTAGAGAGTTTTGTAATTTTCTGCACTGGAGTTGGTTCCGTGCCTTCACTAGGACCATTGTGTTTGTATCGTACTAAATTAATATAAGTTTTTACGAAATGTTATCTATTGCAATGGAAAGCTAAGGGACGTAGCTTTAATTTGATGTATTGTTTGCCATTGGTTATGCATTTGTTTAAATAACTGAGGGTAAAGCTAGTGTAAGAAACACAGATTCCGTGTTTCTGGCCGTATTCAGGCCGATTTTCATCCCCGCTGGACGGTGCTTTCTATGCAGTCCGAGCCTGGGCTTGAAATATAGACACGAACCCCGGTGTAACACGAGAAAAGTATTCCCACGAGATTTTTACTCCGGAGTAAACATTTCGTACGAAAAAGTTACTCCCTTTACGAAAAAAGCACTCCCCCTTACACGAGAAAATTACTCCCCAAGACAGGTGAGTTCCGAGTAAACATTTCGTACAAAAATGTTACTCCCCTGACGAATAAATAACGAATAAATTACTTCACACCAACACAAGAAATTTAACTTGCCATGCCAGGTGTACGAAATGTTTACTCCCTTGTCCCCTGTTAGTCTTGGTGGTGGAAGGGGTGGAAGGAGGGTAGCGCGACATTCGTGTGCGCGAGATCACTTATTGGCATTATCCCTTCACCCGCATTCCATTTTTGCGTACGAGATTTTTATTGGAAGTAAAAAAATGGGGAGTAAAAATGTCGTGAAGCATTCATTCGCTCATAGCAGCTGAACACCTCACTACCTTTGCTTCTCTGTCTACGGGTTTTGCCTTCGGCCTCTACGTTTGCTTGCATTGTTTTCTTGTACAACGAATAAAAAGTTGAAACAAGACGCTTGGACTTGGGCTTCGTTCTCACAACCTTCCACTCCTCCACTACATATAGTCTGTTTCAATGACTTTCAGCAGTTTTTAACATAATAAATCGAGATAACTAGACAATTTGAAAGAAATTTGGTGCACTATACAGTTTTCCTGATCATGAATCATTGCGTGAAACTTTCCGGTGCGTCCCGCTAGCGCTACGTGTCATTTGTGCTACGTATCGTTTGCGCTATTTTCTGTAGTGCTATCGACACAAATTGCAAAAAACAGTAGTGCTATCGGCACGTAGTGCTATTGCCACAATTCACACGTGCCATTATCACTACGTCTCAATAGAACTACGTATCGATATCACTATTTTTGAAAAACCAATGTACTGTAGCGCTACGTGTCGATAGCGCTACGTGTCGATAGCACTATACTACATGTTCAAACGGCAGACACTTCCCTTTGTGTTTGCGTGTGAGTAAAAATATTGTCTGCATGGCTGTCTGTCGGATCTGTCTGTCTGTGTGTGTGTGTGTGTGTGTGTGTGTGTGTGTGTGTGTGTGTGTGTGTGTGTGTGTGTGTGTGTGTGTGTGTGTGTGTGTGTGTGTGGATTTCCAGCCATATGCGGACCAAATGGGACCAAATGGGGTCGTCCATCGCTATATCGCAGCAATTTGCGGACATCTGCCGAAAAATGCGACTATCTGCGGACGTCCTCAAATAGGCGGTCTTTGGTCCACAAATTGCTGCAATATAGTGACGGATGTCCGCAAATAGCTGCACCTCCCTAAAAATGGAAATGCAAGTTGTCCTCATATTGCTGCAATATAGGTGTGGACAACGAGCCCTGTTTTACACAAATTTGATATCCATTGTCATATCCATTTTCAAATTATACACAGATTTCACACATTTGCAGAGCAGCTCTGTATTTAGTGCGTACTGTTGCAAGCGAGTTTACGTAGTTTTCAAACTGCTGTAAAATATGAACCAGATAAAGCACGTCAAAAACAAAAGCAGATTTGCGGAGGACACTTAATGGCTGTCCGATTAGTAAATAGTGTGCAGTTGCTGTCTTATGTTCACTTCCTCATAAAGTGTGTAATACGGGGTAAACAAGGTACACAAATCGTAAAAATGCATTTTTGTCATTGAGGTAAAGATAGTCGTTGACGAATTTCATCCCTCTTTATGATCTACCAACGTGTTAAACAATCACATAAGTGAACAAGGTGTTGTTAACTGCAACGTGTGTGTACTACATGTACAGACATGAATTACACTGCTCGTCAAAAAAATAAACTTTACACATGCGTTTGAGGGCAGAACTTTCTGATGAGTCTGTTGATCGTAAATCCAATTATATGACTGGAAAGGTCGTTTATTTTCCTAACTTATTCAGTAAACAGATTGAGATTACATGACGTAGTGTCGATACAGTGGAACCAACAATACAGACACCCCCCAAAATCAAATTCACAAAATCAAGGTTCCCGCGTTAAAATTGACAACAAATCAGAACTGCTATAACGAAACATGTTAAGCATGTCCTTAGACAGAACAATCAAATCTGCATTCAAATCAGTCAGCTTTGTTCACATGTCTTGTCTACCAAGGACGCGGTGTAGGTGCCAATCCTCTGAGAAGGCATAAAAGGCAGTTTTTGAAGCCGTTTTAGCGGGTAATGAGACAAAAAATGATACATTTGAGTAACTCGCCAACGCATTACCTTCAAACTTTTGGAGATTGGTGCTAACACGTGTCGTAAAGTAAATACGGAATTTCAAGTCATTTGAGACATTAGGTCTGCAGTTATTTGTCATGTCAGAAAAAGTTCTTAAATTGACGGTAGGTTTTTGCTGATTCATCGAAAACATTTAATTTGTTGAAATCTTCAAAACACGCCACATAATCAATTTCATGTACATATCTTATCAGACATGGGTGGTAAGATGATTTCAACGCGAAAGTAGTTGTTAAGAAGTTGACTCATTGAGCGAAAATGTCGTCCTAGGCACTGGGACTGGGTGGCCGAGTGGTAACGCACTTGCGCTCGGAATCGAGAGGTTGCGTGTTCGACCCTGGGTCAGGCCGCTATTTTCTCCCCCCTTTCCTAACCTAGGTGGTGGGTTCAAGTGCTAGTCTTTCGGATGAGACGAAAAACCGAGGTCCCTTCGTGTACACTACATTGGGGTGTGCACGTTAAAGATCCCACGATTGACAAAAGGGTCTTTCCTGGCAAAATTGTATAGGCATAGATAAAAATTGTCCACCAAATACCCGTGTGACTTGGAATAACAGGCCGTAAAAAGTAAATATTCGCCGTAATGGCTTGAGATTTACTGGCCGATGTGAATGCGTGATGTATTGTGTAAAAAATTCCATCTCACACGGCAGAAATTAATATGTAAATCGCCGTGAGCTCTTGTGAGAAGGGGCGATTAATAAATGTCCATTATTATTATTATTATTATTATTATTATTTCCAAGCATTTTTGTGTGCGTACAAGGCCTCTGACGTCATATGTTTCAAATACGGGAAAACAGTGTTCAATCGATACATTATTAGAGAGAGAGAGACACTGACACTGACACTGACACAGTTTAATTGAATATGGGCCTACAGCCCCTTTCAATAGGGGGGGGGGTACACATGAATCACAGGAAAAAATAGAAAACATGATATTTAAACGTATGCAAAATACACAGTGGTTTGTTCCAAGCTTTCCTCTATCAATAATCTTGCACATCAATGCTGCCTAATATATACATACAACCGAACAATAAATACAGCAACAACAAAACCTTCAGCGACAATTAATCCTCATTACTATTTAACATTGACAATCTTAACTGAAATGCAAAAAAACAAAAACTTTGCTAAATCTACAATTGTTTCTGTGTCTTGTTTTTTAAACATGGAAATCATACTGCCCAACTGATCACCAACACTTAAAAACTGTGCTAAATACTTTCTTCTTAACTCACAATATGTTTGGCATTCAAAAACAATGGATTTCGGTCTCTAATTTATCTTCACAAAAGGGGCAACACTTGTTTTCTGTTGAATTTTGGAAGCGATATCTGTGGATATTTATCTGTGAAACACCCATTCTAAATTGAGCGATGACATTTCTGTACACATCTTTCCATAAAATGTCCACATAACGTTCTTTTTCAAAACAGGCTTTATATTTTCCATACAGTGATAGGCGCTCACTCGAGTCCAAATGATTACGCCAATCATGACAGAAGGAACTGCAGAGCCTCTCCTTCAGTTCTGCAAAAAACACCCTCTCGTTTCCACATCCAAACATCCAAACTTGGTAAAATTCCCTCTTTGACCGCTGCCAATTACTCCAACAAGATTTCCGCAACCTACACACCCTTGTCAACGAACACAAACTGAAACCCCATGAGTTTTTAGATAAACATTGCAGGCTTCAATGGAAGCCAGCATACACCCTGTGTCTCTCAATACATAAGGCTGAAATAGGACATCTGTTTTGAAAACTTCATCCCCTCTCCCCCTTCCCACCCCTCAACCCTCTCTCCCACCCCCCACCCCCACCACTCCCAACAACCAAAGCGCCTACAACACCTATCATATAGCTATATTCAAATTTAATTTGATTGAAAAATGAAGGTGTGACAGTGCCGCCTCAACTTGTACAAAATGCCGGATATGACGTCATGAAAGACATTTATCGAAAAAATGAAAAAAATGTCTGGGGATTTCATACCCAGGAACTCTCATGTAAAATTTTGTGACAGGGGAGGCTACCGCTCCTTTCGCAACGGACTCTGCACCCGGGTTGTTGGCCTTTAAAGTCAACAGTCCTGTGGTTTGTAGAGTTCTGTTTGTGATGGGGTCTGGTGGTTTCCAATTGTCTGTATGTTCATGGAAACCTTCGGGTTTGCATAACAGTTTTTATAGGGCTAAGAAATTAGCCCTAACATTTTCAATCCTGTTTGATTGCACTTCGCTTCCCGAGGTGATCGTAGTGTTTCGGCACATGGTTACATCTCAAAGATCGGTCCAGTAGTTTAGTCTGAATCGCTCTACACACACACACGCACAGACACACATACACACACACACACACCACGACCCTCGTCTTGATTCCCCCTCTATGTTAAAACATTTAGTCAAAACTTGACTAAATGTAAAAATACGGACCAGAATATTGTGCGCATGCTGGGCTGACTGACTTTGATCAACAGAAATGTTGAAGCTGTTACGAATTTTTACAACCTTCTCACGAAAGAAATCCGAAAAAAGCATCAGCAAGTTGGTCTGCTTCACTTTCGCTGTGAACTTGGGTTCTTTATCGTGCGCATGCGTCCACATGGGGGTGTTCGAACACCGAGTAGAGTCTGCACAGAGTTTACTATGGGAAACAAATCCCTCGCCGAACGTGTGAATCGAACCCACGCTGATAGCGACATCTGGATTTAAAGCCAGCGCCTCTACCGACTGAGCCATTTCCCCGCTCGGGCTGGATGTAGACAATACTGTAGTATGCTTACTCCATTACAATGAAAAATAAAACGGATCATATCTTAATTGTTATGTCTGAGTAATGTTCGTATTTCTCATCAACCCCTCACCCCATTGTCTTGTGATATCAACATTTACATGACAATTATGCAGTATATTTGCATGCCTCTTTGTATAGATCTGTATCTATCGATCTCTCTCGTTTTCCCCTTGGGGTCTTCCTTGTTTCAAACTTGCACCAATCAAAGTATCTGGTATTCAATCTATAGCGCAAGAAACCGCTAAACCTCCTAATGTTTGATTTTCATTGTAGTGTATGTAATAAACACAAACTTTTCTTTTTACGAGGCTTCGGCAAAGACACTTTGATGTGGTCTGCGAGCCTTGTGTCGCTCAAAAATCCTTTCAATGTGTCAGCGTAGATCTGCTTTTGTACTTCCCAAACTCTTTTGCAAATGCTCAAACAAAACTCCCTGGCTGTCTATCTGTCTATCTCTCACGCACACACACACACACATACACACACACATACACACCCATACACACACTCTCTCTCTCTCTCTCTCTCTCTCTCTCTCACCTCGGATGCAGGCTGGATGAAGACAATACTTTAGTATGCTTACTCCATTATAATGGAAAATAAAACAGATCATATCCTAATTATTATGTCTGATTTGTTTTCGTATCTCTCATCAACCCCTCACCCCATTGTCTCGTGATGTCCAAATCTACATGAAAATTATGCAGTATATTTGCATGCCTCTTTGTATCTGTATCTCTCGATCTCTCTCGGTTTACCTTTGGGTCTTCCTCGGGGACACAGAATACGAATAAAGCAGATAAAAGAAGAAGACATACGAAAGAACAGAAAGAAGAACTTCAGATTTGATGATTGACGAACCAAAACAAGCGGACAGAGGAGTAAGGGGGCTATTGTGGAATCAGATTGGTTATTAGTATTATTGTCTATGTCTCGAAAGCAAGTATTGGTTTGTGAGTCAGACGACTTGATCCTCAGAAAAATGACAAAGAACAAAGTCACACACTGGTATTGCTCGTTTGCGATCAGTCTGAGACCCGGTTTTTCGGTTTTATCTTGCAAGCTACACACATTTTTATATTAGAAGAAGAAAATATGTCCCTTTGAAGTATACCTAATAGAGTGTAGGCAGATTGGTATTGATTAGGTCTTCATAATTTCCTCTACCAGATAATAAAAGGTAAGCCCTTGTCCGGGCCCCTGGACCAGTTTTGCCAAATCGAGGTCAAACTCGTGCATTTCATGGCGAAACGTCTGTCTCATCCAGGTTGGACTGTGTCGGGGTTTTCCCGCATCGAACAATTGTTGCTAAAGGGGTTGTCTTTAAAGCTGGAAGCATTCCTACGTCAGTCATAGATACAGTGTTTTATCTATTTTGTTCCAGCGTGAGAGCAGAGAGAGACGGAGAGGGAGACGTGTGTGTGTGTGTGTGTGTGTGTGTGTGTGTGAGTGTGTGCTTGTAGAAAGGAGCATTCACTGCAGGTTTATTGCCCGCGGCTGGTCAGAGAAGCAAGACAGATCTCTTTAGTGGCGCTATTGGCGTCGCCAAACTAACTAGGGGTCCCTAACGTCCTCACTGGAAATGTTCCTTTTAGGGACATGAGTTGATGATACGCTAAAAGGCTGGTAAAAGTGAGGACGAGGGGAGAATGACGGGGTGGGTAAGAGTGATTATGATACAAGTTTGTTAAAAAGTGTCAGTTCTTTTACTACGCAATATAATTTTAGTTGGTTTGGGTTAGGACCCAGTGTCTCGATCCAAAAGCGTTGGGTGTATGGGATTTTAAAAGAAAACGTTTATTTTCGAAAAACATTCTTTATAAAAAGGGATACAATTTTGGAGCCACTTTTTAAAACCAAAGGTTAAACAAGTCGCGTAAGGCGAAATAACAACATTTAGTCAAGCTGTCGAACTCACAGAATGAAACTGAACACACTGCTTTTTTCGCCAAGACCACATACTCGTCGTTTTGTCAGTCCACCGCTCGTGGCAAAGGCAGTGAAATCGACAAGCCATGCAGAATAGTGCGGTAGTGGTCGCGCTGAGCAGGATAACACGCTTTTCTGTATGTCTATTTTTTTTTTAGCTTACTGAGTTTGTTTTTAATCCAAACATATCATATCTATATGTTTTTGGAATCAGGGACCGACAAGGAATAAGATGAAATTGTTTTTAAATCGATTTCGGAAAATTAATTTTAATAATAATTTTCATATTTTTAATTTTCAGAGCTTGTTTGTAATCCAAATATAACATATGTATATGTTTTTGGAATCAGAAAATGACAAAGAATAAGATAAAATTATGTTTAGATCGTTTAATAAAAAAATAATTTTAATTACAAGTTTCCGATTTTTAATGACCAAACTTATTCATTAGTTTTTAAGCCACCAAGCTGAAATGCAATACCAAAATCCGGCCTTTGTCCAAGATTGCTTTGCCAAAATTTCAATCAATTTGATTGAAAAATGAGGGTGTGACAGTGCCGCCTCAACTTTTACAAAAAGCCGGATATGACGTCATCAAAGGTATTTATCGAAAAAATGAAAAAAACATCCGGGGATATCATTCCCAGGAACTCGCATGTCAGTCTAGGCGCAGTCACAGCACGCGCCAGAAGGAGGTGTGGCTTAGCTGGCCGTTTGTGCAGTAACCATGTCGGTATCACACCGCCGCTTCGGTCCCAGTGTGTTATTTTGACCTGCCATGCTGCAGGTCAAGAACTTTCCCACCGTCGGTAGCAGACTATCAAGTTTCCAAACGCTGACAACTCCGAAGACTCTGGAGAGAATTTCTCTATGTACGGGCTGCAGAGGTTTGATGTACAGATTTCCCTGTGTCACTGCTCAAACCAGGCCAGTTTTTACATTTAGTCAAGTTTTGACTAAATGTTTTAACGTAGAGGGGGGGAATCGAGACGAGGGTCGTGGTGTGTGTGTGTGTGTGTGTGTAGAGCGATTCAGACTAAACTACTGGACCGATCTTTATGAAATTTGACATGAGAGTTCCTGAGTATAATATCCCCAGACATATTTTTCATTTTTTGGATAAATGTCTTTGATGACGTCATATCCGGCTTTTCGTGAAAGTTGAGGCGGCACTGTCACGCTCTCATTTTTAAACCAAATTGGTTGAAATTTTGGTCAAGTAATCTTCGACGAAGCCCGGACTTTGGTATTGCATTTCAGCTTGGTGGCTTAAAAATTAATTAATGACTTTGGTCATTAAAAATCTGAAAATTGTAAAAAAAAAAAATTTTTTTTATAAAACGATCCAAATTTACATTTATCTTATTCTCCATCATTGTCTGATTCCCAAAACATATAAATATGTTATATTTGGATTAAAAACAAGCTCTGAAAATTAAAAATATAAAAATTATTATCAAAATTAAATTTCCGAAATCAATTTAAAAACACTTTCATCTTATTCCCTGTCGGTTCCTGATTCCAAAAACATATAGATATGATATGTTTGGATTAAAAACACGCTCAGAAAGTTAAAACGAAGAGAGGTACAGAAAAGCGTGCTATCCTTCTCAGCGCAACTACGAAACCGCTCTTCGTCATATCCGGCTTTTCGTAAAAGTTGAGGAGGCACTGTCACGCTCTCATTTTTAAACCAAATTGGTTGAAATTTTGGTCAAGTAATCTTCGACGACGCCCGGACTTTGGTATTGCATTTCAGCTTGGAGGCTTACAAATTAATTAATGAGTTTGCTCATTAAAGTTGTCATTAAAATCGATTTTTCGCAAACAGATTTAAAATTGATTGCATCGTATTCTTCATGACATTCTGAATCTAAAAATACATACATATGTCATGTTTACTCTTAAAATGTGATCACAATTAACGAAAATAGATTAATTAGTCTTACGATTAAAATTTAAGAAATCGATCCAAAAATGATTTCATCTTATTCTTTATCGTTTCCTGATTCCAAAAACATATAGATATGATAGGTTGTATTCAAAACAAGCTCAGAAAGTTAACAAGAATACAGAAAAGCGCGCTTACCTGCTTAGCACAATACACTACCGCGCTATTCTGGCGTGTGCATATCACTGCGTTTTGCACGTGGGAGGTGAGCGGTTGAAAACGACGTTAAACACCAAATAAAGAAAGAAAGATTTACACCCAGTGTGTAAGAAAAACATTGAATACATTGACCTTTTTCACGACAGACAGATAACTACAGCCTTTACTTGTATATAGATTGATGTTTTTCCTTTTTATATTCCTTTTAAAATTGATAAATATTTTTAAACCCTTCTCGGAACAGCTTTCGCAATTCATGTCCACCCACAGGCGCCGGACTATTCTGAATAACAGCGACTGCTCAAAGACCAACAGCAGACAATGATGAACTCGAACTGCCTGGAATCTGTGTTGCCTGTATCATTGCAACTCGCCTGCATGATCACATTTCTGTATTTGTCATGTAAATTCTTACAACCCCGGATAGAAAAACAAAAACAAAAACAGAAAATGACGTCACACCTTAAAAAAAACCATGGCTTTAATTTAAATGTAGCAGCATTAACACTAAATGTTTGTTATAATGCAGTAAAACTATTACATATCTGATTATTCTTGTTCACCTATTTCGTCTCTTCTACCCACAGAGATATAGAATATTCTATATCTCTGTGCCAAGTCAAGTCAAGTGCGCGTATTGTATGTGCCTCTTGTTTTATGGACTGGGCAAAGGATCTGCGCCTTCGGCTCTCAGAGTCAAGTTTCCATAGGCCGAGGGAAGTGTTTAATTAACCGTATCGAGCACACGCATATCGTGCATTCCGAACGCGTGTAATGGAGTGACTGACAGGAGCTCAAGTTCTCCCTCCCTTAAAAATAAGGGAGTCTGCCGCGATCGCGCCTGAACTGATGTCAAATTTCATAAAGATCGGTCCAGTAGTTTAGTCTGAATCGCTCTACACACACACACGCACAGACACACGCACAGACACACGCACACCACGACTCGATTCCCCCTCTATGTTAAAACATTTAGTCAAAACCTGACTAAATGTAAAAACCCAAAACAACTCGTGTAAATCTGGTACGACACAGCAAGCCATGTCTCTCTCTCTCTCTCCCTCCCTCTCTCTCTCTCTCTCTCTCTCTCTCTCTCTCTCTCTCTCTCTCTCTCTCTCTCTCTCTCTCTCTCTCTCTCTCTCTCTCTCTCTCTCTCTCGCTTCAGCAGATTTGTGTTCTTCGTGTTCCAGAAGAGACGAACCCTTATTAATCAGGTTCAGTGACATGTCATCAGGATTTTAATGTATTTGTTGAATTATTGTTTGCGTGACTATAATTTATAACAGTGCAGATACTATTGCCCACTATTGTAAGGGGCTGTGGCCTTAGACAATAATTACAGATTTGTTCTTGTTCTGTCTCTCTCTCACGCTATGATCTCTCTTGCTTGTTTTGTCTTGTGTGTTTCACTTCATTGTTAATAATTTTCTGTCTTGATAACCAAGGTCATCATGAACTTTTCATAATTTTGCCGGGTTGTCGCAAGTGTGTCTTCACTGTAACTAGCTACCTCCCATCCCTCCCCTCTCACCCCCCCCCCCACACACCCTCCTTGTCTAAAAATGTGAAGGGGAGAGGTGATGGAGGTTGAATAGGAGTTTCGGTGTGCTGTAACTGGTAGTCTTTTCTTCAGCCGAGTTATCTATCTTCCTTGAACAGTTTATGATTTACCCGGTCGAACAGATTGTTTGATCAACTGACCAAGAAAAGTAATTACCAGAGCCATGCTAGCTGCTACAGTGAAACCCCCATTTTAAGACCTCCAAACATCTGAGAAAAATAGGTTTTAAAAAGGAGGGAGTCTTAAAATGGGGGTAATTTTACAGAGGTTATGAACAGAAAGTCTGAGAAAACAAGGTCTTAAAAAGGAGGGAGTCTTAAAATGGGGGTAATTTTACAGAGGTTATGAACATGTGATAGGGTGGAGTGAAAAGGGGAAAATAGGCCAGGAAGCATAAATGAGACGCCAAGACAGAGGTTGCGATAACGTGACTTTTAATTAACGTACACCAGAAAGCAGACACCAGAAATAATGGGAGAGACGGGACTAACTCCCTACACAATAGGTAACTGAGGATACGCTTCACGCCTTACGGTCTTAAACCATCGGAGCGTGACACACTGACTGGGGGCGCTACACTATCTATAACGTCACACAGGATGTGACGCGCCCGCAACACAGGACACGCTATTACAAGACAAAGAACTAGGCTAGCGCGGGAAAACTGGGTCTCAACGGCGAAACAACGACACTGACGCTATAACGCCACTAGGATAAAATAGCTACATACATACGTGCACACCATAGCATCATTCATACGATCAGAACATATTATAGACAAGCAGAATTCAATATAAACAAAAGAAACAGCATCTACTCACAGTTCACTCCTCAATGAAGAACTAAACACACACGAAGTTACGCCGGTCTGAATCACTCACCTCGCTGATGATAAATCAGCTATTAAACCACAGGTCAAAGATGATACTCACAATCCAGCATAGGCTATCTGTATTTTAAAAGATGTCACACCAACACAAAGAACTGTTTCAAATAGAACACCGGTCTCCAGGCTTAAGCACACAGGCCGATCCACACACAGCGAAATCACCGGTCAGACTGACCGAACTCGCACTGTCGGGGGTGGATGCGCACGCATCCGTTAAGGGATTAACCAATTAAAACGCAGCATCTCCGCACAAAGACATACACGACACCACGGAACAAACACATGCACGCATGGTCAAGGGGAATAATTGGGGTAGGGAACGAGAGAAAGGAACAACAGTACGTCAAATCATCACACGGCTACAAACAGAAAGTCTGAGAAAACAAGGTCTTAAAAAGGAGGGAGTCTTAAAATGGGGGTAATTTTACAGAGGTTATGAACAGAAAGTCTGAGAAAACAAGGTCTTAAAAAGGAGGGAGTCTTAAAATGGGGGTAATTTTACAGAGGTTATGAACAGAAAGTCTGAGAAAACAAGGTCTTAAAAAGGAGGGAGTCTTAATTGGGGGGTCTTAAAAGGGGGGTTCCACTGTACCTTGGTTAAATTAACGTAACTCGAGAACGGCAGTGAAGTACTTGCGGTCATATTTTCATTTCCCAGGAAGCAGCGCGAACGAGTGCACTTCACACGTTCGAGTTGTGCTTGGTTTGACCATAAACATTATCTTTTCAAGGACGTCGTAAAATGCCCCTCTGTGAAAAGAGCTGGTATTTTGTGCAAGTCGGTTTAGTTAAATGATAATTTAGCAAACAGACACCGATGAAGATATAATGCACGTTTGCTCAAGGGGACTTCCGAAGGATTTTAATAGATATGCGGGCATTAAAAACATTTAATAGATCCCTTGACTTTGGAGATGACAAGAAAATATCCGGCGCATTTTCGTGATTTGTAAATCGCGGGTCGATTGTTTTACATTTAGAAACAGGTCGCGTAAGGCGACAAAACAACATTTAGTCAAGCTGTCGAACTCACAGAATGAAACTGAACGCAATGCAATTTTTCAGCAAGACTATATACTCGTAGCATCGTAAGTCCACCGCTCGTGTCAAAGGCAGTGACATTGACAAGAAGAGCGGGGTAGTAGTTGCGCAACAATGTTCATCAAATGAGTGTACAAATAACGAAGCCACTGTAATTAGGAAAATGTCTTAATTCGCTGAATAACAATCATGGGTTCTTTCATACGTTAAATCGGGAAAGTAATATCTAGCATTATACAGAATAATTATTTTTCATAAAGCTAAAAACACAATAAAGTCATTTTCAAAAACTATATATAGCCAAGTGCACTTCGCTACCCTAAACACTCTAACCATCGTATAGTGAAACAGCCTAGTACAGTACAAACGGAATCACCCACCCCGTAGCAGACGATATGATGATGCGCGCCCACCTTGCTGGCGCAAATTCTAACAAAATACCTTTCTATATATATCTACTTAACTTCCATCTTTCAAAGTCCCTTTAATCTTTGATATTGTCCTAATTATATTTAGGTTTGCATAGAAGTCAATGATTAGGCTAGATGGCTGCTTATTATTGTGTTATTTACAATAATGCTTCGAACTGACCAAAGCGTCTCATTGATTTTGACCGGTTTTATTGTATCGTTGAGAGAAATTGATTCTCACAAACTTATCTTTGTCTTTTTGTTCATTGATTGTGTTGTCATTTTTGTATCACTATAACATATCCCGTACCTATATTGCATATGATTTTAGTTTGTTTATAAAGATTTGGTTGTAATAAGTGATGCTTGGTTTCTCTACGAAGATTCAGAATTTAAGTACACAGGTACTCGCGCCGGAATTTAGCCGATTCCATTTACTTTCGGGCTTTGCCGCTTCGTACTAAGTCACTGTATAATTTTCCCCCATGTAACGCATATCATAATGTGTATGCTTTATGAATTTGCCCATTATCCCAGTTTAGAGAGTTTTGTAATTTTCTGCACTGGAGTTGGTTCAGTGCCTTCACTAGGACCATTGTGTTTGTATCGTACTAAATTAATATAAGTTTTTACGAAATGTTATCTATTGCAATGGAAAGCTAAGGGACGTAGCTTTAATTTGATGTATTGTTTGCCATTGGTTATGCATTTGTTTAAATAACTGAGGGTAAAGCTAGTGTAAGAAACACAGATTCCGTGTTTCTGTCCGTATTCAGGCCGATTTTCATCCCCGCTGGACGGTGCTTTCTATGCGGTCCGCGCCTGGGCTTGAAATATAGACACGAACCCCGGTGTAACACGAGAAATGTACTCCCACGAGATTTTTACTCCGGAGTAAACATTTCGTACGAAAAAGTTACTCCCTTTACGAAAAAAGCACTCCCCCATTACACGAGAAAATTACTCCCCAAGACAGGTGAGTTCCGAGTAAACTTTTTCGTACAAAAAGTTACTCCCCTGACGAATAAATAACGAATAAATTACTTCACCCCAACACAAGAAATTTAACTTGCCATGCCAGGTGTACGAAATGTTTACTCCCTTGTCCCCTGTTAGTCTTGGTGGTGGAAGGGGTGGAAGGAGGGTAGCGCGACATTCGTGTGCGCGAGATCACTTATTGGCATTATCCCTTCACCCGCATTCCATTTTTGCGTACGAGATTTTTACTGGAAGTAAAAAAATGGGGAGTAAAAATTTCGTGGAGGGAGTAATTTTTTCGTGCCTTGGGGAGTTCTTTTCTCGTACGAAAAGTGTACTCGGAGTAAGAATTTCGTACGAAATATTTACTCCGGAGTAAATTTTTCGTGGAGTAAAAATGTCGTGTTACACCGGCATAAGCATTCATTCGCTCATAGCAGCTGAACACCTCACTACATTTGCTTCTCTGTCTACGGGTTTTGCCTTCGGCCTCTACGTTTGCTTGCATTGTTTTCTTGTACAACGAATAAAAAGTTGAAACAAGACGCTTGGACTTGGGCTTCGTTCTTACAACCTTCCACTCCTCCACTACATATAGTCTGTTTCAATGACTTTCAGCAGTTTTCAACATAATAAATCGAGATAACTAGACACTTTGAAAGAAATTTGGTGCACTATACATTTTTCTGATCATGAATCATTGCGTGAAACTTTCCGGTGCGTCCCGCTAGCGCTACGTGTCATTGTGCTACGTATCGTTTGCGCTATTTTCTGTTGTGCTATCGACACAAATTGCCAAAAACAGTAGTGCTATCGGCACGTAGTGCTATTGCCACAATTCACACGTGCCATTATCACTACGTCTCAATAGAACTACGTGTCGATATCACTATTTTTGAAAAACCAATGTACTGTAGCGCTACGTGTCGATAGCGCTACGTGTCGATAGCACTATACTACATGTTCAAACGGCAGACACTTCCCTTTGTGTTTGCGTGTGAGTGTGTAAAAATATTGTCTGCATGGCTGTCTGTCGGATCTGTCTGTGTGTGTGTGTGTGTGTGTGTGTGTGTGTGTGTGTGTGTGTGTGTGTGTGTGTGTGTGTGTGTGTGTGTCTCTCTCTCTCTCTCTCTCTCTCTCTCGCTCTCTCTCTCTCTCTTTTTTCACCACGTATTTATTTCATGGTTGTTGTTTGTGTGTTGTTTGTTTTTTTGATTTTGTTCTTCCCCCATCCCCCATGGTTTGTATATGAGTCTGTGGCCTTAGTATAATAAACCATTCTGAGCTCTCTCTCTCTCCCTCTCCCCCCTCCTCTCTCTCTCTCTCTCTCTCTCTCTCTCTCTCTCTCTCTCTTCCACAACCCTCGTAAAATAAAATTTGATTTGATTTGATTTGATCTCTCTCTCTCTCTCTCTGCACCTCTCAATCGCTCTTTCTCTGTACCTCTTTAAAATCGCTCTCTCCTTGTCTCTCCCGCTCTCCTCCCCCTCTCTCTCTCCATCTGTCTTTCTGTCTTCTCTCGCTCTTTCTTTCTCGCTCGCTCTTTCCCCCTCCCACCTCTCTCTCTCTCTCTCTCTCTCTCTCTCTCTCTCTCTCTCTCTCTCTCTCTCTCTCTCTCTCTCTCGCATGATACCGTATATACATACACGGATGTTTTTCTGTGTGTGAGTTTGTGTGTACGATACCGTGGGTACGTATGCGTTCGTGCGTGTGCGTGTGCGTGTGCGTGTGTGTGTGTGTAATGAGAGAGA